>NW_016163355.1:0-37033 GCF_001687245.7 Rhagoletis zephyria | reverse complement strand
TACATATGTACATATGCACAATATGCAAGAATGTACGTACATACATTAGTACATAATAAATAACAATTACCACAATATTTCAAAGCAAATATTTCACAGTGACAGTTGTCATTGTCAATTATGCTGTTGGCTTTGAGATTTCGGCGATAAATCAGCGACGAGCATCTTATTGGCGATCGGAAGTCATAAAGTGGGAAACGATAAAGTTAAGGAAACAAAATACTTCGCGAAATATTCTGTTCGTATGTATACACCTTCAAAAATGTAGTGAAAATAGATGCATACCCTAAAACCCTTATGGAGTTACTATATTTTGTCATCACCTTGAAGGCAGTCGAGCGGTTAGAAGTGCGAACTACTGCCCCACGGACCCAGCTTCGATCCATGACCCGAGCACTATCCAACAAAGAGTATTTTTCTCAAGCGGGTGCCCTTTGTCAGCCAATGGCAAACTTACGGGTGTACTTCTGCCATGAAAAAGCTGCTCAGAACTGTAGACCCCTCCCTCCATAATATAAAGGAGTAATTTACGCAGCTCATCAACTCTTCGAAGACATGTGAGGATAACTCTTTGTTTACCAAGTTTTCATCGATTGATCTGTATACCTGATATCTTTCGTTTCTACACCAATTTCTATGGTCTGGCTGGGTTATGGAGCCTGCCCAAGAAAAGTTGACCACGCGGCTCTCGAAGCATATTGTAATGTCTATTAGACATTTTTCCTAATTCACTCTTTACATTAATTCGATATCTTAAACATCGAGACCTTTAGCCTTCCATTGTGGTGAACAAAGTATGCGACTACTTTTTTTTGCGATTTTTAAATGTACCTCAAATTTTTCACGGAGAAATTAGTATCTAAAAAGATATTCCTTTCGGAACCACATTCTGCACGGTGCGACTATGTAGTTCTGTGATTAAAACATGCCTCCTATCGTTCGGAGTAGCCAGTATAAGTATTTGTATTATGTAGAGCTAACCATTTAGGAATAAATAACATTTTTGGGAATAAATAACATTTTACAACTACTTATGAAAAAATATATGGGAAAATCCGAGAAATAGTCAACCAAAAATATTAATTTCATATTTCTTTTCACACTTATTTGAGAAATGTGATTTGCCTCTTTTACTTCTTTAAATAAAGCTTTGAATACCGCAATATTTATTGCTTTTAAAAATCAATTTTCTCAACAACCATTTGATAGTTAATACAAAATTTAGTTTGCTTTTTTAATACATTTTGATAACTTCATTATTTTCTTTTTAAAGTATTCTTGTGGCTTGTGTTCTATATGCAGGACGATTTTCGGAAATCTGTTGTCTTTGAAGATCATCGGGTCGGCACGGGTTGCCGTGGTTCGAATTGCACACAATTTTATTTGGATAGTTTTTAAGACAAAACCAATAAAATGCGTTAGAAAAAAAACGACTTTGGTTTTATGGGACAGTCTAATGTATGTACATACATATGTTTGTCAACAAAAGAGTACACCAGTTTCCAAGCTTTAATTGCGCTACAGTTCAATGACAGTTATTGCCAAATGTAATTAAATGCGGTGGATTTTGTTTGAAATTTTGTGTGCTATCTTTGAATACATCACTTTTTTTTGTCATACAATATACACATGTACAATATACATACATATGTACATACATTTGTATACATATAAATTAGAGCTTCATAAACTCAGCAGTAAGTATTTTGTGTTTTTCGAACATGTCATTGAACTTTTTTTTATATGTTCATACAATTGATGGCTTGCAATAAAGTAGTGAATGAATTCCATAACTAACATTTGCAGCTATGGCTTAAACCATAGGTTCCCAAACTGTATATAAAAAATAAATTTAGCCGAAGAGCGCTGTCTCTTTTTTAACTCGCAAAAGAGGAAATTGACGCTGATTGCTTTTGAAATGGAAGTTTTATTCCTCAGTGAGGAATTTTTCGAACTCTCTCTTAAAATACACTACAAAAAAAAAACAAATAAGGGAGGTTTTAAAAAAGAAAATTAAGACTTATTAAATTAACCATCGGGTCGATATCCCCGCCTAACTGAAAAAAACATCTTTTCAAGTCCGTGGACCAAATATAAAAAAAATCTATTTTTCACGTTATCGGTTTTAATTGTTTTTTGTTCTCTTAACCGACGTCTCCACCTTCTACCGATTCTGTTAAGAAGCTAAGATAGAAATGTCAGGAGGAGATCGAAAACTTGCACTGTTACTGCACATATCTGTCTTACCGAATTTCTTACCACCACTGTCTTAACATCAACCGTCTTTCCGTAGTTTGACAGCTGAATTTAAATTTTACAGTGCCATTTACGTTGGGTAGAGATCGATCTGATTGACTTTTGCCACTTTGAAAATGAAATGTTGAATCAGCAGGATGCCCGCATGAGAAAACGGGACAGAGTTAAAACAGAAATTTGAAAGATGTTAAGACACCTTTAGTAGAAGGTGGAGACGTTGGATCAATTCTTTGGAACAGTTTATTATCTGCCGATATTAGGTAAAGCCAAGCCATCATATTTGTTCTTTACTACTGAAATCAGATAAATTTTCGTGGACCCCCACTCAAAACTTGTGAGCCCCTTCTTTCACGCCGACATTGACCCTCGTCTAGTCTCCTATGGACTCTTGGGGGGTCCACCTGGCGGCTAATTGGAGGTACACCTGGAGGTCCACTTGGAGGTCCACATGGAGGTCCACATGGAGGTTCACATGGAGGTCCACATGGAGGTCCACCTGGAGGTCCACCTGGGAGTCCACCTGGGAGTCCACCTGGGAGTCCACCTGGAAGTCCACCTGGAAGTCCACCTGGGAGTCCACCTGGAAGTCCACCCGGGAGTCCACCTGGACCACTTTGGGAATCTCTGGTTTAAGCAAAGAACATATAAAACTAAGAAGATGCATAGTGATTCACACGTCCCAAACAAGAGGCTACTATGCACCTTCTTTGGTTTAAATACAACATGCACATGAATTCACATCCCAGATTGCTCAAAGGGGTCAACATAATAACTACTGGCTTAATCACAGCTATTTCTATTTAACTGAACTTTCAGAATTCAGAATATTTCGCGTTCAGACATACGTACATAAATATGTACTTATTCGCTTTTAAGGAAAAGAAAGAAACAACCTACAAACCTTTCTGCACTTGACCCTTCAGTTGTGCCCGTTTTCATTCACGACATACAGCCCAAGTCAGCGCAATCGTTTAATTTTTATGCATTTGCCCATACTCTAGTACAGTTGGCCATCAGCGTTGCCGTTTTGATCCAATCGGAACTAAAGAGATACTTTTCGCATGAATTTAGGGAGGACACGTTTTTTTTCTCAGTATAAATTTGGTTAAAATTCTTAAGGCCAAAAATTTTGGATTCGGAAATTATTTTTACAAATAGAATAGATAAAATCTTCGATTTAAGAAATCAGTGATAAAACCTTCGATTTAAAGTTTTAGTACAAAACTAAGATTTTTAGTTGCACTGCGTACATTTGTTGCAGTGCTTCGTGTCATAGTTGCTGTTGCTTTTGCTTGTTCTGAATAGTTCGCATGTTAAGAGAACATTGAAAGAGCTCAACTTCGAGCGGCTAACTTATTATTTATTTATTACCCCGGTTCAGAACTATCGACTTTTGTTGTTCGCTTCTCCGTTAGAATCCGTGACCTTAAAGTTTTTGGACGGTGTAATTTGATAATTTGTTTATTACCCAATTAGTTTTTATTCTTGTACGATCATAAAAGTTGTTCAAGTTAGTAAGTATTTTTTTAATCAAATAATAACATAGCTTACATCCCGATTAACCCGTAAATTTGGAGTTATCTCTGTTAATTCTCAAACTTGATGCAAAGACAGAGAACATGCAAAACAAAAGTGGACATCTTCCTCGTTGTCGGTAATGCAAACGCCATACTAATCCAGATAGGAGTCCAATTGAAATTAGATTAGAATTTACATATTTGAATTAGAACGGAGACTGCATCACCAAGTGGAGAAAACGAGTTTGACGTCCGCGGTAAAAATTAAATTTTAGCCAAAGTTTTAGAGATATCAACTTGAAACTTTGTTTGATTTTTAAGAAGAACATGAGTGACTAGTTCCAACTGGTAGCAAAGGGGCCTGTTCCGAACTATCCTAAAAAGACATCAGTTTTGAGATTAAGGTGCTTTAAAGATATATTTTTTTGGAGTAAAACCAAACTAATTGTATGACATATATTCGCCAAATTTGAAGGAAATTTCTTTTGGAAAAAAAATTAAAAATATAGGTTAATAGGACCTTTTTGTACCAAAATGACCGCCAAAGTAAAACAGGGGTAACAAAATTTTGCAATTATGAATTTGTAATGCCCAGATTTCCCTAAAAACTAAAAAACCACCCTCAAAAAAAGTTGATACAATAAGCGGCTTCCTTAATTCGCAATACTGCCGTCTGTCAGGATACAATTAAGATCAGATCAACTGCGCTGTTGCCGTCTGTCTATGCTATAAATCCGACTATTTAGCAGAAAACGAAGCCTACAAATACGTACCACTTAACAATATATATAAGAAAAATATATAAATTTTTATGAATTTTTAAACATTTTCTTTATAATTATGTGGTACATATTTTTAGGCTTTGTTTTCTGCATAAATATTCGGACTTCTAGCATATACTTAATAAATCATTTTGCGATACATTGTGTATACATAAATGACTCGAAATTCAGTAAAAATAGTGACTTTTTATTGGGTAATCTACAGCTGCCGTCAAGATCGACATACATATATGTATCTCGAATACTCATGGAAAGCCGAGGTAATTACGCACATTTTGATACTTTAACTGATTTTCTCGGACAAATAGTTTATTAACTGTAAACAATTGAAAAAAGATACTTCTCCGTGAATTCAAAATTTCGGAATTTTTTTTCTCGAGATTTTGGAATATCATGACCAAATAAAAAAATAGGTATCTTCTTTTTTTCGATAAGGAATGTAAAAAAAAATGTTTCATCCCAAAAAAAATATTGAGGTGTAAATATTGTATGGAATGACCCATATACTAGCGAATGAAAGCAACTCCTCTATATTCTTCTTCTTCTTTATTAGCGCTTTTGGCCGTGTCCAAAACATCACGCCAGTCATTTCTCGTAAAGGCCCGTAAATCTTTCGCATAATTTTTCTCTCGAATACTCCAAAAGCCGCCTCATCGGATGTTGTTATTGTCCATTCTTCTACGCCATAAAACGAGACGGGCATGATAAGCGACTTATAGAGTTTGGGTTTCGTAAGTCGACAGAGATATTTACATCTCAATTGCCTACTCGGTTTAAAAAGCACATGTTGACAAGAAATATTGGCCGTTGGATTTTAAGGCTGCCATTATTATTGGTGTTAATGCGAAGTCGTCTACTTTTTTAAACTTGTAACTGTCAAGAGTTATGTGGGTATGCTCTGACTGTTTGTGTAATGACAGGAGATACTTCGTTTTGTCCTCGTTCACCACCAGACCCGTTCCACTAAAAAATACTAATAAATACTTGTATTTATGTATGTATGTTTACCAGCTAACGAAATTATTAGCCATGCTTTCAGGCATATGTATGCAGGTACATATTTAGTAAGTAAATACTGACTTTTATATTGTATAAAATATTTATCTCATGACTCAGACTTTCATTTTTTGTGAACACTAAATCAGATAAACCAAAAATCTTGCGTCAAAATCGTCATAACGCTCAGCGCATCGTATTAGTTTCAAGGTATTTAAAATTTACTTTCAACTTATTTGAATGACTGGCATAACGCGATATTTAATAAAAAAAACAAAAATGAAATAAATGTATTAATATGTACAGTGGTGGAAGAAATAATAGAAACTTCATATTTTGTGTATACTTCATTTGTTTATCGATGTTTAGTATTTTTTTTTTTATAAAAGTCTAGCATGTTATGTAACATTATATAAAAGGTTCCATATAAATCTACATCGCAAGCTTTTTAAAAAAATTATAAAAACTCAAAAAATTTTACCAAAACTCCCCAAAAATTTCAAACTGTTTTAGAAAATTTTAAGGTAAATATGCAATTTTATGGCCCACTAAAGTTTAGTAGGATAAATTGCATGTTTCAAGAGGCCAGAAAATTGCATTGATTTTTAATAATTTTTTTAGCTGACGATGTTGTGCGCCTAGCAGCGCCAATAAAAACAAAATTATTAAAAATCAACGCGAAATTTCTAAAAAAAATGTTTGAAACTTTTGGTGGACTTTGGAAAAATTTATTGGATTTTTATAGTTTTTGTACAAAGTTTGAATGTCGTTTTATATGATGCTCGTTATATAATGCGCTAGACTTTTATAAAAAAATATTAAAAATCAAATAAACAAAAAAATAAATATAGCCAAAACTGGTCAAAATAAAAAGTGTCTATTATTTCTGCCAGCACTGTATATACCAGTACCTACATCTCACTCTTATATACTCTGCTTTAGTAATTCGTTCGTTTGTCGGAATAAAAACAAAATAAATATTTTTGTCGCACACTTTTCTACCACATTTGGCCGAACTTTTCCTTCAATTCGTCCTTATGTTGTGTCTCACAGATGGTGGGAACTACAGTTGACACCAACTTCGACCGACAGATGGCTGAAATGCTACACTTGGTGATATTTGGCATTGTTTGCCGTCGAAAGGTGACAGCTGTTTGTAAAGATGTTTTGGATAGTTTTTGAATGCTGTGCGCACCAGGGATAGAACTTGGGTACTACCGAATGTTAGTACACACCACTAAATACTCGTCACCGCGGCTGGCGTATATTAAATATAACTACATAGTACTTGTGCTATATTCCCATTTCGGTATCTTAGTACTCTTAAAAATATACGTACGTTGTTTTTACTTAAGTCATTTATCTTATCGTTAATTTTAAATAACTATGTATGTATGTACTACGTATCTGGTGTGTAAAGCTGTTGTTTGCATACCGCTTCTGCATACAAACCTTAGCCACTATAAAGCACTAACCAACCGAGAAGTAGATAAAGTAGCTGCACAATTCAGAACGCTAGTCGCTTTTATTATTATCAAATTGTGATGAAGTAATGAATTAATTGCCTGATAGCTACGCGTGTTGTGCTCCATTTTCGCACAATGACTTTCAACGATTTCTGTAGTGAATGCGAACGATTTGACAAGCGCGAGTGGGGAGATTCACTGACAGCGATGACAGTTTATTTGATTGCGCAAGACAAGACAACACCGTGAATGAATATCTTTGAAAAGGTGATGAGTTACAAATACCTATTAAGTGATCAGCGATCGGTAAATCATTTCGTACAAAAAATGCAAGTGTCAATGGTGTGAAATTTATATTGATGTTTTAAAGCCTAGATAAAAAACTCGCTGACAGTTTGGGATAGTTATAGGACACGTTACTTCTGCCTTTAGTGTTTTTTTTATTAATGTTTTGGGCTGTTTGTTGTGAGTGTTTGTACATAATTTAATTGGTATAACACGAATACTTTTGTGAGTTTTAAAGCTCAAATAATGTGCAAAGTCAATAAATTGGTTTGACTACTCTTATGTTTACCTTTTGGATATATTCGTATTTGCATACATAAGTACATACATACATAGTATATACATAGCTGGATATTTGTTCTTGAATTAGTTATTGTGTCCGATCAGTGTTTGATTTGTGTTTCGGTCTTATGTACAAACATACATTCAACTGGAGTGAAAACCCGTTTTTCGTTATTCGACGGTATTCGCGTGAAATAATTGTGATATTTCGCTTAGAAAAAAACTGGAACTTAAAAAAAAATCGCGAAACATTAGAGAAAGTTTTCACTTGAAATCTGATAAATTTAACATATTATTGAAACTTATTCATATACATAAATGCAAAAACTAGTTGATGTAAGAAAATTAACTTTTTTCAAACCCTGGTAGCGACCCCAATTTTTTTTTAATTAAGAAATTTATTTTATAAAATTTATTATTTATTTATTACACTATCTTTTTCATTGGACAAAAAAAAATCTATAAATTATTGCTATATTTGGATTTCATAACGAAGAGAAATGCATTGGATAGCGAAGGTTCCTTTTTGCTGAAGAATGGCAACCTATTTATTTCACATTCATTATAATAATTATCGAAGGTGCGACGTTTAAAAAAAAATTCGTTTTCCAATCATTTTCGATTTGCCCAATGTTTATTGGTTACATTCACCGAGTACACACACATGAAGATTTGCAATCAGGGTTGCCACTTTGGCAAATTATTACCATAATTGGAAAAAAATTGGGGTCTTGCTAACATATTTGGTTTGAAAAAAAAAATAAAACTTTTCGTTGCCGCTTTATTTTTCGTGGTTATCTTTATATAAAAAATGGCAATTGTTAAACGAAAAAGCCAAAAAATTTTGAAAAGATCAGCGAGAATTCTTAGCTGCACATTATTAGTTATACTTAATTTCCATGGGCTATAAAACTATACCCAAATTCAGAGTAAAAATTTCGAACTTTAGAAGACCTTTTTTTTTTTTTTTGAATTTTTCTAAATGTTGTATATATGTAGCCTTAATCCTTGATGTTTATGGGTTTGGTTAAAGCGCAAACAATATTCTTATAAAAAAAAAACAAAGGAAAAAAATGTTTACTTGAAAAACATTCGAATATAAAAAAAAAATCACCAGGCGGGTTTTTAAGTCACTGTATTTGTGTGCAATAACTGATCTCAAATACCATATCATTAGTTAAATAAAAATTTGAATTTTTATGGAAATAACTAAAAAATAGAGCAAAACTATAGTTTTTGTTAAAACAACTAAAACAATGTTATTGGTAGATACTTTCCAGATTTGGAGGATTTTTTCAAGTGGCAACCCTATTTACAACATTACTACACCTTTGTCATAATGTTGATCGCACGCTATATTTGTGCTGCAATTATGATGCTAAGTATAAAATAGACAGGCGAATTGTCAATCCATTTAAGTGACAAACTCGTCTGTGAAGCAAATGGCTTGCCGTTCAGAATTTATTCCTAGTAGGAAAAATTAATAAATATGCACCTGCAAAATAAGCCATAGAATTCCTTCTTAATACTTTGGATCGTTCAACAACTCCAAACACTTTTACTTGATCTGTCGAATTATTTGTAATATAGGGTGACTCAATAAGTGTGCAGACGTACGCAATAGGGCCCTTGTGTCACGCGCTGGATAACTTTTACGCGTTGTTGAACTATGATTAAGTCTGCCAAAGAGCCTCTAGTACCAAAAATAAACATTAAACATTAACAAGTCCAAATAATTGCTGTCAAAAAACTGCATCATCCAGGTAAAAATTTCTACTTTCCATGTGCGAAAACTTTTTAAAAAAACAGCGGGAAAAATGATTCCAAAATAGTTTCATTATTTTTTGAAAGTTTTTGGTTTTCTTAAGTTCCAATTATTTATGTTGAGAAATTTAGAAAACTAAATATTCAAGAAGGCAATTGTGAATTTCCATGTGGTACTGCATCCACTGTCGCTATGCAGCCCAACATACAGTTCATAAATTGCAGTCAATTGCTCTCAATTGATCGTCTTTTTACAAAAGCGGTCTCAAACAATGCGATGAGCTGCAGATATGTACATACATACGGATAAAAGAAATAGTATTTGCACAATATGTACCTCACATAAATATGTACTTACATTAGTATTTATGTTGAAAATTAGAATACTAAAATTGAATACACTTCAACTAGTTTCTGCGAACTATTTGTTCCAATACAAATTACTACAGTGATATATAGTTTTAACATTTGCTTGTTGATGATATTTTTTGGGCGTTAAAGAGCTCGGAGCTTGAAGAATGGCTTCGAGTGGAAGTAGTAAAAGCTTTTTATTGGTAGCCAAACGCCACAACTTTTAGTCATACCAGCTATCTTTTGGGAAACTACTAAACGCTCAGCTGAAAGCAGGCTAATGTGAGAGAACGAACCCTGGTGGGGCCACATACAGTTATATTTAAATTAAGGGTTCACCACGGTGAGCAGCGCAGGACACCCGTGGTGGCGGTTGCAAACGGGTGTCTGCCTTGCAACAAGCCACCCACTTTACAAATATAATAAAGGAGATTATTTAGTACCATAGAATACGGTCGTCCGCATGTTTTGGGCTCCGCCACGTGGAAGAAGCTTCTAATGAAAAATTACAACAAGCCTCGAACGAGATACCCCACTTTTGATGGCGATCTTAAAAAAAGGTTAAATAATTAAAATTTGGTCAATGAGAGAGCTATCGCTGATGCGAAGAAAGAGCAAGCTGTCCTAAAACGGAGAGATAAGGGCAAACTTCGGTGCCGGATTTGTGAGAGAGAGAGATTTCTTCACCAAATGCTGTAACGTACTTATGCCTCGATGAGAGAGAAAGGTGGCACGACCATTTTCTAATTTTCTAAAAATAAATATATATGTTTTTTTTTTTAACAAAAATTTCGGGTATTCTTTTCCATTTAGAAAAATCCCAGGAGTGATGACTTGAAATTTTAACCTTTTTTATTTTCGACCACTCTAATGTACATACAATGTATATATCCCGCGTGAACTGAATAGGTGTTATGCTTGCTTATGCATCTGGACAATTTCTTAACTCGTCTGATTGTAAATTAGCCTACTGACCCATCGATATCGGCATTGAAATGCTTAATTTAACAAATAAATGTTAAATGCGTGTGTATGCGCATAAATGTTTGTACATTCATATGCAGTAAGCAGAGCATGGATGTCCATGTTGTTTGTATATCAATATGAGAAAAAATATTAATTTCAGATCATTGATTTAATATTCTTAAGGCTGGCCCCCATATAATCATTCGATATTCGCGCTATTGCAGGCAGGTTGCTAAAGCCCGTCTTGTATTTTAACTCTACGTGTTTAGATATAAAAATGTTAAAAATAATACTTTGGCATGTGTTGAAAGGCCATTCTGGGGCACGTTGCGACAGCCTTTATTCCGGCACAACATGTATGAAACCGGGTACCGGCTTGTGTGCAAACCCTAATAACTTCACATATACTTTGATTCGGCTGTCGGACAACTGGAAACCGAGGCATGCGAAACGGGTCTAAAGCTAACAAAGCGACACACTCCATTCCGCTAGGTTAGGTTATTCCAGGAGGGCGTGTGTGGAATATTCCATACTTTCTTTTAGTGAGTATCAGGAGGAGACACGTTCCTATAATAGAAAGAGTAGCTTTAAGTCATTATTCTACTGAAGCAATTACTATCCCTGATGAAGCCGAGGAGATCCAACAGTTCCACCTCCGCTACCTCGCCCAGACTGTTGTTAAAGCGTGAACCCAGGAGCTTGAGTCGCTTCGTCTGTAGACCTAGAAATCGGTCAATTGACTCTTGCTCATCCTCAAAATGGCAGCCTCTGCAGAGAGTACTTGTTGGTACCATTGAAGCATTGGTGCTATAGCACAGTGTCCTATGATGACGCCGGTAAGGACTCTGACGGCAGATCTATCGAGTTTCAGTATGTTCCCTGTCGTTTTCCTACTAAGCCGCGGCCATAACAATCTTGTAATCTCACAGTCTTCCCGTTTGTTTCACAAGTCATTCTTCACGGCCACGGTGTACTCATTAATTTTCCTAATGTGATCACTAAATGGTGGTAGTACGGAGCTATCCGCTTCTTTTGTTTGCATATCTAAGCCGCATCTGGCCATCTCATCAGCCGACTGATTTCCTTCAATTTTACTATGTCCGGGAACCCAGCATAGAGTGACGCTGTTACGTCTCAGTGACGCCAGCGTGGTGCGACATTTTGATACAATTCCCGACTTCACTATTTTAGATCCTATTGCCTTAAGTGCTGCCTGACTGTCGACCAAAATAGTGGTTTCTGGAAGTCTAGTACTAAGTAAAAGACCAGCCGCCCTCTCAATAGCGTAGATCAATACCGGCCAAAACTTGCACATTGTGTAGGTTTTGGTTCGCGTTTTCACACCAATGCTAATGATGTGTATGCATGAAGTTATGCTTTCGCTTCTCACGCGCTTGACACGCACACTTATGCAGATGTTTTAGTAGTAGTGTGGCCGTCACTGGCGTAAATCTTCGCTTAGAAGACAGTGTAGTCGTTCGTTAGACGAAAGGACCACTTGATCTGCAGGTTCTTCACGTAGAGGATTCGGTGCCATGTTTCATCTTTGAACCATCAGTGTAGATGGATATACACCCCTCAGCTACTGGCAGTCCTGCATCCCAGTTTTCTCTGGTCGGGAACCTTGTGGGTATCTTCGTATTGAAGTCCCAAACAGGCGTAATGCAATCAGTGCTGGCTTCTATGTAAGCTTTAATTCCATTTAGCGGGCCCCATTATTGCTGCATGCCCGAAATTGGTTGTCTTCCATGTTTTGGTTTCTCTGAGCCGCAGAGCGCTCTTTGCGGCCGTACCATAGATGAAAGTTTACAGCGGATGGATGAAAATATGGGCGCTACTCACTGCCTCCGATATGCCAAGGCATGCGAGTCCTTGCACATTTCCAAGGACCCGTCGATTGCAATTGATCTGATGACTGGGGTGTACATTCCATAGGTGACGTACGGTAATAGTCCCCATTGCTTTCCAAAGGTCCTTTTGCACGTGTAGTACGTGCTGCTAGATTTTCTTGACTCTGTCCTCTAAATTCTTTTTCCAATTCAACTTGGAGTCCAGAATAATTCCAAGGTATTTTGCCTCGGGGGAGAGATTCATAGTAGATTCCCCTAAAAAAATCTCAAAAATCAACGAGATTTTTAGCCGTTTGAAACTTAAACTTTATAAGACTAAAGTTGTATGGGCTATAAATGTTCTAAAGAATTAGATTTAAAAGTTGAAATTTTGATGAGAATTCGTTAAATTTTGTTTTCTATAAAGTTTGAAACTGTGATTGTGGTTAAAGCTTGCACAATATTTTTATCGAAAAATAACACAAAATTTTAGCTCAAAAAATATTATGAATAGTTACAAAACAAAATCCCCTATTAATCACTTGTTTGAGTCACTGTGCGTTCGGCTATAAACATTTTTATTTTTTAAGTAATTCTACTGGAATAATCGAAATAGTTACTTAGCAATAGTAAATGAGCCTTGGTGAGTTTAAATTTACTAAAATTAGGCTGAAGCGTTATGTTAATAAGAACTGAAATCTGGTGGGTAGCTATTAGAACGGGGTACGTAATGCCATTGAATTTCAAAAGGAAAAAATTTTTTCCTCGAGTCAAGAACGATATGCGATACGTTAAGATCCGACTGTAAATACCGAAGATATGACAAAAAATTTAGAAGGCGACCCCTAAGTTTGGCAAAACAAAAAAGATTTTTTTTTAAGATACCACGCAAAAAAATAAAAATTTCAATAAGTTTCTCGAGAAGATTAAGTAAAAGGATCAAATATGTAGGTGTAATCTGAAAGAAAGTTTACTTGTATTATATGACGATTAAACCATCCCGTTTTCTATTATGTAGATACCGTTAAACGTTTAAATCCAGCATATTAGTAATGTAATCTTTCATTCTTTTTAGATACCATATGGCCACCTCGCACATGAACAATCTACCAGCATGTTAACCATTTAGCGAATTCATAAAACTTATTGATATCCTTCGTTCAAACTGCCAAAAACTTGCCACACTTGCTCAACCAGCATAGCATAATGTCTCTCAATCAGGGAAAGTACAAGCCTAGCATTTGCGCTATCGATGAGGTTGACGATCGCAGCCTCAAAAATGATGATCTCCAAAAGCAGCAACTCGAGGGTAGCGAAACAGCGCCCTTGACCACCAACCAACATAAATTACACATTGATACAAGTAGTCGTGCGGGGAAGGATGTGGAATCGCAAATCGATGATAATATTGAGGGCAACGGTAATAGCAAAGCGGATGGTGGTGTGTCCGGTGGCGCTACTAATGCAGCTGCCAATGGCTTTCGTGGTAAGTAGGAGTGAGCCTCTATCTTTGTCATTGCATTTCATGTAACATCATCAGTTCATGCATTAATTCATATGCCATTGTCATTTCTCATTTCATGTGCTTCTCCATGCCGTCTGCCCGTTAAAGCCTTCCTACTTTCAGGTCGCATGCAGTTAGACGCATTGATGCAGTTGTCACGTAAACGTCGTATACTCTATATAACGACCGTTTGCTTTTGTGCCTTACTCTTAGTCATAATCGTCATGATGATCGCATTCTGGCCGGAGGTGCCATTCTACTTTCGCGCCGAACTGTGTCTTGAGAAGGAGTGCGTGCAAACCAGTCAACAGTTGCTTTTATGGGCCAATATTTCAAAAAATCCCTGCCACGACACCTACGAGTGGGCGTGTGGTAATTTTGCACGTGAATATGCGGAGAATGATTACTATGTAATAAAGCGTGGCGAATGGAATTACAAGACCTATACTGAATATGAAGGTAAGCAGTACGTTGCAATTCTTATTTTGTGGTTTATGTATATTTTAATTCATTTGCTTTATTTTCTACATATGTCCCACTGAAGAGCTGAATGAGCTGAACCGTTTCATATCGATGTTGCCATCATCTGGCGNTTAGTGCAGTCAATATGGCTCTAATGTAGGTGTACATGGAAAAAATCCACACAGGACAAAAAAATAGTACCATGCTGTTCAGAAACCAATTATAATCAAAAAAGGACAATTTGATAGGAAATATTTTTCACTAATCAGACTACTAGCCCTGACGCACAATTTGAAAAATGTGCAAAAAGCGGTCGTACTTTACTTCTACAAGGATTCTTTCACGGTGATTTAAAAATAAAGTCGGGATTTTTTTACCGGCTGCCAATTTCGAAAAACCCGGGTTTTTAGGTCCCGTTACCAATTTTGAGAAAAATTTGTTATCGTTATTTTGAAAATAAAATCGCTTTTCGTACTGGTTACTAACTTCGAAAAATCCGAAATTCGGGTACGGGTTACCAATTTCTTAAAGAGCGGAGTAGCAATTATCGAAATATCACAGTTTAATTTTTTTGAAAAATACTATACTATGGGAAGTGGGCGTGGTTATGCACCGATTTCAAAATTTACCAATGTCATGAAAAGATTCATTGAATGAGTTTTGAGATTTTTTTTAGTTTCGAAAGGAAGATTTAATAAATGAATACATATTGTCAAAAAAAAAGAATCCGAGAATAGTGGGAGTGATGAAGAACCAATTTTTAATGATTTGATATGAATAAACCATGAGAATATTTGTTTAATAGATTTTTAAATTCGTTTTTGCTCTTTACACATATAAAAAATGGTCGGAAAAATTCCGCTTTTTACGAAATCTGTACCCAGTAGCAAAAAATTGAATTTTCCGAAAATTGTAACCGGTACAAAGAAGCGATTTCATTTTTGAGATAACCATAATAAAATTAAATAGGTAACTGGTCCTAAAAACCCGGGTTTTTCGAAATTGGTAGCCTTTACAAAAAGAAAAACCCATTTCACTTTTGAAATCACCGCGAAGTAATCCTTGTAGGAGTAAAGTTTCAACAAGTACGACCACTTCTTGCATATTTCTACATTTTCCCATTTGTGGGTCAGTGCTAGTAGAGTAATTTTTACTTCCTCCAGGCGAGTTTGTGGAAACTGTCAAACTGTCAGAAGAGCATGAAGAATTTTGAACATTCAAAATATTAATTTAACGTTATACCTTTGGAAAAATTACCCAATGTGAACTTTTCGGCCGGCGCTGGTTTAAAGAAGTCCTGTCTGAAATCGTTTAGTTAGAAGCGATCTTAAAAGTGTCGACAGTGGTTCTTATGATCTCGATGCCCTTTCACGTAATCTGCTTGCAGGTTAACAGGTTTTCCTTAGGAGCAAAAGAGTAACTTAAAACCTATTTTGTATTCGAGTAATATATCCCTCGCCCTGGCTCTGAAAGATAACTTCGGGTTTTACTTATATTGAGTACTTGAAGTTCCTTTGTGCGGGAATTTTTATACCCGAGCGTACCTGTTCACAAAGGTATTATAACTTTGTTCGTATAACGGTTGTTTGTAACAGCCGAAACGAATTGAGATAGATATAGACAAATGTATAAATAAATGCTTAGAATGAAACGAGAAATCGATTAAGCCATGTCTGTCCGTCCGTCTGTCTGTCCGTGTATACGATAACTCGAGAAAAAAATTGAGATATGTCCACGAAATTTGGTAGGTAAGTTTCTCCTTATCCAAGGTAGGTTGGGACTGAAAAGGGGGCGACATCGGTACGAACATTGCTTAGATCCCCACCAAGGAACCCTTTGAAAATTTTTAAAATGAGGCAAGAACCATGCCTACCTCCCACGGTAATTTACAAAAATACGAAAACTGCAATAAATTAGTAACTATGTGTTTTTCAGAGAAGGAGGCATCGGAAGCCTAACCCCGTCAGTTTGAGACTTTAACCCACCTAACTGCCTACCGTCTATATACCGATACCACGGTAGCACCGTTTGGTATTTCGTCAGGAGGTGGTTTTGCGCACTAAGCTCTACGGCCGTTACTGTTCATTTTATTCCTCTGTTGTGTTGGTTGGCATTAACCTACCACTAAGAAGTTCGTTTCTATGTAAGTCTAGTACTGACGAGATTCAAAGCGGTGTATACTTTTAAACAGCCGTGCACACTGCTGATTTGAGTCAAGCAGTTGTCTACCTCTCCATGCTACTTATTGCGCCAGATGTAAATTTTCGGTTAAGGAGGAAGGTTCACCTGCCATTTGTTGTGCTATCCCAACGATGAGTGTTGCATCTTCGGAAACAGTTCAGTAAGCTGAACATATTCTAAGATCACGTAAGCGGTATGTAGCATTGATGCTTCGTATGTAGGATGCCAGTTTGGAAGCGTCACACCATACTGTCGATCAGTAAAGGAGTATTGAACTCAGTACCTCCGCCAAGACCGAGATCTTTTACATGCTGCTTGGACTGTATAATGGTTTTCCCTAAATGATTTCACCTTCTATCGACTACTGATAAAAACGGCTTCCGTACCCGAACTGCTCCCCACCTAGCCCCGAACTGGTCCTGAACAAGCCCCGCCTTTTAAGTCTTAAACAATTTTTTCGCACTCAAAATTATTAGGAAAAGACTTTTATAATAGAAATCTTAAAATACAAGTCTTTGAAGACTAAAAAATATTTATCTCACTGATTATTATTATGAAAAAACTTTTATAATATAAGGCTTAAAATAAAAGTCTTTGAAAACTTAATAATAATTATCTCTGATAACACTATGCGACAGTCAAAATCGGGATGGGATGAAACCAACGGGAAATGTTATATCGGTAAAAAACAAGTTATACGTGGCCCGACGTTTCGCTGGGTCACGTCTAGGAATCGAGATATATCGATTTGAAGTTAGTAACTATCATATAGGGGATATTGTTACCTTTGGTGGTCTTTTTTTGACATAACTCGAGAACCACTAGTCCGATTTTGCTCAAACAAATTTAAAAATTACAATTCCTTTAATCTGTTCATATAACATTTTTCTATATAATCAACAGTTTTGCCGGTAAAAATAAATGTATGAAGAAAAAAAATATTTTTTGCCTAAAATATAAAATTTTTTTATTTTTTAAATTCATAAAAAATCCAAAACGGAAAAAAGGCAAGTGGTATTACTTTCACGCAAAGTCACATAACCCTTAAGCAAAATGAGACATAGATCATGAAAATCGATGGACGCGTTTCGCTTTTATTCAGAATTAAGTGAAAAGGTATCTCATTTTTTTCATGATCTATGTCTATATTTTTTTAGCTTCATACATTTATTTTTACCGGCAAAACTGTTGATTATATAGAAAAATGTTATATGAACAGATTAAAGGAATTGTAATTTTTAAATTTGTTTGAGCAAAATCGGACTAGTGGTTCTCGAGTTATGTCAAAAAAAGACCACCAAAGGTAACAATATCCCCTATATGATAGTTACTAACTTCAAATCGATATATCTCGATTCCTAGACGTGACCCAGCGAAACGCCGTGACAGGTATAACTTCTTTTTTACCTATATAACTTTCCCCGGTAGTTTGAACCCTTCCCGATCACTGACCCCTACCATTTGTCTCACAGTGTAATTATTACGAAAGGACTTTTATAATATATGTAAGTCCTTGAATAATGATTATAGTTGATTGAAAATTTTGTTATCTGAATATAATAACAGTTGATTGACTTTTATTCTTTTCTCTTATAATAGCTATCCAACGTTTTTTTTGTTTATTCAAACCGATTTTATGGATTGCATGGTTTGCTAAGTTTTCCCCATAGGAAATCCGGTTCTACGATGTATTCCATTTGCCCCGTGCAGGGTTTTGCAAGACTTAGAGAAAACCCCTAGTGTATATAGCTTTGCTATACATTACTCAAGTTTTTCTTTCATAAATATGTTCACATTTCCAATTTATTTATTTATTTTTTTTACTTTTTAAAATCACCAACAATTTAGCTATATATTAGGACTTCCAATATACATATAAGTATTTTTTATTCAAAAAAGGATTATCGTTTATTTATTTGAGTAACATTTAACAAAATATTTTTTTTTTAAGTAATCTCAGTTGTTTACATTTTTTATTCTACAATCCACTTGTCATAACAATATAATCTGAAAAACGCGAAATTTTTGGCCTTTTACACTACTTTGGATGGTGGCAAGTAGGTGGATGATTTAGCGCCACTTAAACCGGAACCGCTTTGGCTAACACCAATGCTTGTAGTGGAAGCACCAACGAAGCCACTACCACTAATGTCACCAATGCCAGCACCACTTCCAGAGCCATAACTGCTACCAGCAATACCACCGCCAACGCCGTGGCTGCCACTGGCTGAACCAACGCCACCAACGCCACCATCCAGTATACCAACAACCGATTGTTGTTGGCCAATGCCGCCATTGGTGTGCTCGGATGTGCCTTCGATTTTATCATACTCGGCTGTAAGCAGAAAAATATTCGCAATTAATACATACTAGCTAGTTAGTGTAGTACTTATTACACTTTGCTGCTTTTACTTACCTTGAATTTGTTGTTGTGCATGATGCGCCTCTTCTTCGGTCTTGTATTTGATAAAGAATACCTCTGGTTTGGCGGGCACTGTGGGTGCGGGTGTGGCTATATCGTTGACCTCGAGTGTGGAGTCCTTTTTGGACAACACATAAATGACAGTCTTTTCTTCTTGTGGCGCATATTCCGCAGACAATTTGACATTTGCTGAGCTCGAGGATGGCGCCTTAATAAAGACAACACGATAGTTCTTTTGTGGGCGTCCAATAACGAAATGCTTGCTTTGCTCAAGCGATTCATGATCCTCTGGCGCTGAAACGGTTATGAATTGTTTGTGTACAAGGGGAGCTTCAAACCCGCCCGATTGTTGTCGTCCACCAAAGCCAGCATTGAAGGAGCTGCCACCAATACTGCTGAAACCTCCGCTTATGCCGCTGCCAAAACCACCACCACTGCTGATGCCATTGCTACCGCTTTGGTAGTGTCCAAAGCTTGGTGCATTGCTGCTGGCGCTACCAAAGCTTGGTGCACTGTTGCTAGCGCTACCAAAGCCTCCGTAACTGCTGCTGCTGCCACCTCCAATGGGTGCACCACTTATGCTCCCAAGTCCGCTCAGTCCACCAACGAAGTTTCCACTACTTTGGTAACGGCCGACGTTAGCACTGCCGCCTGAGATGCCAGTACCATAATTGTATCCTTGTGGTTTGGCATGGGCGATGGCGGCCAACGAGCAGCAAAGTACCTAAACATGTTTTGGGGGGGAAAGAAGAGTGAGGTTTGTTTACTGTTAATTCGTGTTTAATCCTTTTGATGTGCGAGAGTGATAAATTACCAAAAAAAGACGCATTCTCTGACGAATTGTTTGTTTGTATAACCTCAACGTTAAATTCCCACTGTTCGCTGTCCGCAGTGAAACTGATGTCTTCGGTCCAGCTGATTGTGGTTTTTATAGTTAAAAGATCATGCAGATAGCCTACTGGTTCATCATTGCCAATTAACTACCGGGTTTTGGGCTTCCAGTTATTTGAAAACTAGAAAAGGTAAAACTAAAAACATATTTATACGCCCAACAATTTAATAACTATATTTTTTATAAACATATTTAACTAAAATTTTTTTACTGACGCTGACTTTTTGTTGGCCTTTCAATCTCCTTGCTGATTAATTGGCGCTTAATTACGAGAGTTACTAAACCGTTGGCACGCACGCTCATTCATCGCTCAGCTAATTTTTTCCTTGTCAAATGCCAAACATTATTAATACATAGATTGTTATAATAGTTTTCTTAATCTTACTTCCAAAGAGCTCCCCGCACTTCTGGTTGCTTAAGACGCTCGCGTCTGTTGACTGACATGTTCAAACAACTTTAAATTTTTGTTTTTTTTGCTGTTACTTGCTTCTGCTGACTGATGAGTACTGTTTTAATTACCTTTGCAGGCGGTTTGACACCTTAATTGTTTAAAGCTAATTAATACTTCGCCAAACGCATTGACGGATTCATGTATTTGCATGGCAAAAGTATAATGCAATGACGGTGGCAGGGCGGAAGGTTAAAGGTTTTCGACAGCTATTTGTTTTAATCATTTTTTGCATCAGCGAATACGCACATTAATCAAAGTATCTTCATCGTATTTCATTGCATTTTCGTTCAACTTCCTTTAATTGCTTTGTTCGATATGCAAATATGACTTTGCGCGGTTTCGCGAATTCATCAACTCAATATGCATTTGAAAAACTACATAGAATTTCGCGAAAATCATTTATTTTGTTGAATTTTTGTACCGTAGCCGGTCTATTAGTCATTTCTTATTGTGTTCAGATAACTAGTTTCATTTTAACATAATTTTTGCCAAACGATCATCGGTTATTAATTTTACGCCACTGCATCTGAAAATGCAAACAAATAAAAAAAGTTTTTTCTTTTGAGGAAATACATGTGTACCGATAATTAGTAGAGAGATTAATAGCACCATATCTATTATTTTATTTTACCACTCTTCAGGAAACAAGCTTATCTACCTCTAAATAAAAAGACCATTGACTTCTCGGTTTAGTGTTAATTTGATATAAACTTCCATCGATGACTGAAGTGGCAAACAACTGACCATAATACAAACCAAAATCTGTCCCGAGCACAATTTTAGACTAGGGACAGAAAATAATCGATTTTTTCTAAACACTGAACTTTTGGAAGGTATCAAGGTATTCGAATTGTTCTTTACCTTATCAGTTAGTGAAGTTCAGCCAAATAATCTAGATATTTTCAGTGAAATCTTATTGATATCGGATTCAATGGTATTCCACTGGGGTGTTCGATTATTCGCCTTATTACAAAAGCCAGCGTTGCTGCGTCTGGTGTTAAAATGCAACGACCCTATTAAGCTGGCATTTCAGAATACTATTTTATATATATATAACGAAAATTTGAAAGTTAGGGGGGGCGGCTCGAGCACCCCCTGCCCCTACCTGGCTACGCCCATGNTTGCGATGAAAAAACTTCATGTCGCAAAGGAGGCCATCCAAACATATCCAATGTTCCTAAAAACAGTGGTAGACATACTTTTTCCCAATCAGAGGTGACTGTTTTCCTTTACTTCAAGGGAGCTCTTAAACTCATTTGATGAAGTCACCAACGACGAAGTTCTCCAAGCTGCAAAAGGACTCGAGGATGAGAAGTCTCCCGGCCCGGACGAGGTCCCTAATTTAGTTTTGAAACTGGCGATCACCAATTTTGTATCGGCGTTCACGGACCCGGTAAACCTCTATCGGAACCTTCGAGTTACAGGCCCATATGTCTGCTCGACTCGGCGGGAAGATTCCTTGAGCGTGTTGTATGCAATCGTCTTGAAAACGAAATCCAAGTTTGGCTTCCGAAAAGGGAGATCCACCATTCACGCAGTAAACTTTGTTATCCAGCTGACACGCGAAGCAATAAGTGGCTCGCGTTGGCTCGGAGGTACCAAAGAATATTGCTTAGTAGTAACCCTCGACATTAAAAATGCGTTTAATTCGGCGAACTGAGCAAAAGTTCTAGACGCACTGGATCATATCGGGGTACCTTTGTACCGTATGCTTATACGAAGCTACTTCGAAGACCGCTGGCTGCAGTACGAAACCTCGGCAGGTATTAAATATCAAAAAATCTCAAGTGGAGTCCCCCAAGGTTCTGTGCTTGGCCTTTTACTTTGGAAAATTATGTACGACAGAGTTCTTCGCCTCAAAATATCCAAGGCGACAGAGGTAATTGGTTTTGCGGATGACATCGCGGTAGTGGTTACTGCGAAACACTTAAGCGAAATTGGCGAAAAAGGCAATAAAGCCGTAGAAGCTGTATAAACGTGGCTTCAAAAAATGGCCTTAAGCTTGCGGAGCAGAAAACGGAGTCACCATACAAATTGGCGAACACAGGGTCACTACTCTGCCCCATGTCAAGTACCTTGATATTATTGTTAGATAAGATTATGTTAGAATAGAGGGTTAAGGAACTATACGGGACCTAATAATTTCGTGTTGTACTCGAGCATAGCTACAACCTTCACTAGATTTTGTTTCGGTTGTATTTCATGACTTTTTTTTTAGATCCGACCGAACTCGAGTTTTTAGCCGAAACCGAAACCGAACCGAACACTCGGTTTTTTCTTGAAGTTCGGCCGGAACCGAACCGAACCCGAACTTTTTAGAGTAAAAATTACATAAGCATTATATACCGCAAATTAATTAATTAAAAGCATTGTTTCTCAAAAACTCGAACTTTTTTTCACACGGCAAGACTCGATTAGTTTGACTGCACTTGCAGCAGAAATAAAAATTACTAGTGCAGCACGAGCAAGTTGCAATTGCAGTCACATTTTTAAAATTTTTGTTTCTGAAACTGATTTCCAAAATGTGACAGAAAGTTCTCTCTGGCTATTAACACGTGCAACTAAAATTTCTTTCTCAATTTGACATTGAAATACAAGGCAAATTTGCAAACTTAACATACAAGAAGTGTTATCGGGCATTGCAATTTCGGGAAGGAAATAAAATTAAAAGAACGACGAGAAACAAGAAAGTTGCTATAAAAAAGCCATAAAATCAAATTACAGGAACGCTATAAAGGCACTTAAATAAATAAGAAAAACTTTAATGTTTATAATTTGTAAAAATAAACTTTTCGGCCAATTTTGGACGAAACCAAACCGAACCCGAACACGAACTTCATGGCCGAATTGGTCGGTAACCGAACCTGAACCCGAACGCTCAGTAGCACCTTGTAATCCTAATTGCTTGCAATTCTTGATTGTATGTAAATATTTTGTATGCATGTATTTTCACGAATTTATTGCTCGCTAGATCTGAGTACCTGCTAAATGTCAACAAAACATCATTAAATGCACATACAGCATGCCGCATGTAAACATATTTTTTTTTGTATAAAAATTCACTCAATAAATTGTTGAATTTGATTCTTTATCTTCTTCAATTGCTTTATTCATAGCTCCTTCATAGTTATTACAAGCCAAAGAAATAACTCAGCTCCGCTCCAGGTACAGTACGGCCGATGTGTAATGTTGAAAAATGAAGTAGTATGTAACATATTTCGTTCTGAAATTGTATTTAAAAAGTGTTTAATCCTCTCTGTGTACACTGTTACTATAAATTAGTACCTTCTATGTATGGAAATTAATCGTCATGTAAGTTTCGAAAACGACTTAGAAAGCATTTTTCCGTCTGATGTCTGATAAACACCAACAACACTTCGCAACTAAAAAATATTTCGCTTCCTATAATCTTTAAGACTCAACTAAACGCTACTTAATTCGTATTGTGTGTATGCAGAGCGGTGAACGAGTTCAAAACACACTCTTGAACTGGAGCAACACAAAATGAGACTATTGTCGCGACAAAAAAAAAGTGTATTGCCATAAAATACTGTTTGAGTGAAACTCTTTGAGCATATAGTATGTATGTATGTAAATTAAAGCAAACGCTATGGTGGTCGCTTATTATACGTTCTTAAATCCGGCTTTTATATTTTAAAATCTTTTAGCGGAAACTAAAAATACAGTTGAGGCGCGATTATCCCAACTCAAAGAGCAAGTAAAGGATAAACAGAAAAGACAGATACATACCTAAAAAAAAAAAGTGTAATTTATAAAAAATTTAATGTGTTACTGTGGGCTCAAAAATTTGTTTAAATTTTTTTTTCAAAAAGTTAAATATTTTTAAAATTCAATATATTCTCTTAATTTTTTTTTATAAATATCATGTTTTTCTAGGTTTAATTAACAATATCATGCTGGATTTTTGCAAAGCTCTTTGCTATACTTAAATACAACAAAATGGCCAAGTATTAAGAAAATCTGAAACTCACTAGGTCTCCGGAAAATGGAATGCCCCATATAGAAAATTCCATGTCAACCGAATTATGACTGGGATCCAAGATTTGTTTCTAATCATACATATGTACATATATACAGTTGCGAGTAAAATAATAGCAGTAAAATTTAAAATTATGATGCTGGTAACTTATGTTTATTTATTCATTGTTAATAATTTTGCTTTAAATTATGGGTCGATCTGTATCAGAAATGAAAGTTTCCAAGCTTGCACAAAGTTCACAAAAATTAATTGAACTTAAAAATTCTTCATCAAAATTTCGATTTTTTAAATCAGATTTCTTAGAAAGGTTTCGAGTGTGCAGTTTTTTAACTCATTCAATGTTAGTAAAATAGAGTGCAAGTTTGAAGTCGCTAAAAATTACGTTTGATTTTTTGGAATTTTTTTTCGAGGGTGTGTACATTTTCTTCCATATAAAAATAAATTTGGTTCATCGTTTTATATATACAAATATATTCAAACAGCTAAAAGTAGTTTATACAACAAGATAGGGAAAAAATTTTAATGTCGGTGTAACGCGAGAGAGGTTTCAGGAAGCTGTATTTTAAAGGGAGCTGCCACCTGTTAAGAAATTCAAAATAAAACTAGTTAACGAGTCAAATGAAAAGTTTTGATATGGGTGTCCAACGATGGAGTTGTAAGAAAGCTTTGTTTCGAAAATATTTTTTAAGAATGTTGTCACCTGTGGGTTCAAAAAGTTAAAATAAATTTAAATAACAAGATGAATACAATTTATGAATATGGGCATCAAACAAGAGAGGGTTTAAAGAATGCGCGCAGCAGGGCGCGGCGGGGTGAGACGCGGTGTGTTTGAAAGCGCAATAATGTCAGTGGATTTTATTTCGCTTTTGAAAAGGCAATAATGTCAATTGACCTAATTTCGCACCAGTATGCGAAATAGTGGCAATTGACCTTATTTTCGTTGATACTGTTACCTGCCACAATCGAAAACATGTAGCTTGTTTGAATTTTATTGTACTGTCAAGTAATCGGAAACAGCCTTCCAATATTTAAAGTCCAAAATAAAATCGATATGCAACGAAATGCAAACGATAGTAAAAGCTTTATAAGGATACGTAGTCAAGAAAAAATATTGGTAAACCTTCTTTACGCATAATTCAACAAAATATATTTTTCATCAAAAAAAGGAATTTTTCCGTAAAAATTTGGAGAATCATTTAATTGTAAAATGTATGATTTTTAACCCATTTTTCTAAAATTGGCTGAAATAAATAGTTTAGAATTTCGATTTTAAATTAGTATTAATTTTGAATCGTATTTGAATAAAACATGGCAAAAAGTCAATGTAATATTTCAAAGAGTCAAAGAGTGGAATGTAAATAATTGTGGATCATATGGTAAGTGTACATAAAGTTGCGGTCAAAAAGATAGTAGCAAAATGCCAAATGATATTGTTTGCATTTTATGTTTATTTATTTTAATTAAAACCTTCAAAGCTTGCACAACTTTAGCAAAAATTTATCTAATTCTAAAAAATTGCATCAAAATTTCAAACTTTTTATTCAGAATTTGTATAAAATTTTCGAGTATGCTTTTTTGTAGCCCATTTGTCAAAGTTATTTGTATAAGTCGTAGTAAACTTATAAAAGTCCAACACTTTCTTAACTGCGAAAAATGATAATGAGAAGAGCGTGGCTGATTTATATTGATGACTTTTAAAAGTAAAAGTCACTGACTGATTTTTATTGATGACTTTTATAAATAAAAGTCTTCGATAAAAAGTCTAAGATAAAAATCGAAAATTATTGTTATTTTTTTAATTTTGCATAAAAGTTACAAATAAAAATTTATTTTCATATTTGATTTTCGCTGAAAAAAGAAATCGTTGATTTAGAGTAAATATTTATCTAGTTCAATGCTTTTTTTTGCCTTTGAAATCATAACGTTAAAACGAAAGTCGCATGGGCGGAGCTGCGGGCAAATTCTAGTAATAAATTAAATGAAGTAAAACGACGCCTCGCTAGTGACACATCACGTTGTGCGTGAAAATCTGTGGGCAGCTAACTGCCTTTGTTGAATATCTTAACTTAAATAGGATTTCGGTCAAAATTTTTAAATTAACAATCACGCAGGCACGTTGATATGCATTTACATACTTTACACACATACATATGTATGTAGTTTGTATGCCAGTTTTTTTTTGGTGGCATCAGTGTCATCGGTTAGTAACAGCTACTTAGTTTCAGCAACCACTTGAACGTTGTAATTTTGCGGTTAAATCTATAATTTATCTGTGTATAATGGAAATTGTGGCTTTATCGATAACAGCGAGCGTGCATTGTTCAATGTACATTAGGGCGGGTTGATTTTATTTTTTAAATCGTATAGCAAAAACGTAAACTACATAGAATTCTAAGAAAATTCTCCGAAGAAACCATGTATCTAAAATCAAATCCTAATCCGCGCCTCTCGACTTGAAAATTTATATGGCCGCCTTTGCCAAAACCATAAATGTTAGAAAAAATAGGTTTTCCAAAAAGAAATCGAATTTTCTGAATAAAATTGTTTAGTAAGGTAGTTCTTTTGCACTTTATATTTTTTCTACACTCAAAATTTTTTTTCATTAAAAAAAATATTCACCCAAGTAAAAAAGTTTGTATATAATTTCATATTTAATATTTTTATAAGGAACAAAGATAAAAAAAAAATTTCTAATAAATAATACAAAACCTCTATTGCATAAACTGTAATATAATATAATAAAACATAAAATATTTCAAAAAAAAATAATAATTTTAGCGAAAGAAAAGGAAAAAAATTTTAAAGTCGAGAGGCGCGGATTAAGGTTTGATTTTAGACCCATGGTTTCTTCAGAGAATTTTCTTAGAATTTAATGTAGATTACGTTTTTGCTCTACGATTTTTAATTTTTTTTTCATCCATACAAATCAACCCGCCCTAATGTACATATTTGAACTTGAATTGATTAAATCTAAAAATTGTTTACACATTCAATTCGGCGCTATTTCGGTTGTTTGTTTCGCTTCGTTTACCATGAAAATTGGTATTAATAGGCATATCATTGCAGATGTGTTTCTTTTATTGTATATCTACTACTACCTGGTAGTATTACATTTGCATAAACATTGCAGCACATCTGGAATGCATTAATGACCTTCAAAAGCTGAATTCCAACAAGTGCCATTGCTAGACCACCTATGTATATCGAAACATCAGCAACTTATGTATATACATATGTACCTATGCGTATTTGGCGTTGGAAAGACATGTTTTTTTTTGTAGCCTGAAAATTACTGACTTTATTGTTGTCTTTGTATTCAACAAGAATAAAATTTAATTGAGCTTAATTTATTCACATTGGTAGCAATGAAAATAAACTTTTTTTTTTTGACGCTGACTCAGTTCCAACTAGCACCTACGTTAAATGGCCTTTTAGCTAATGTTGGCTGCTGATTTATGTGCCCTTTGTACTTGAGAGCCCAAATCGTCTGCTTAGGTGGCCTAACAACTGACCAGGCAAGAAACTAACAACTCGCAGCCAACGAATCGTATACTCTATACTCTATGCTCTTCGCCCTAACTCAACCAATGTCCACTGCTATTAATCGAGTCTTCTTAAATTGTTGTTGCTGGTATGCTTGCCTCAATGATAACTTTATTTATTTTGGGTTTTACTGGTATAAATTGTCAATAATTCAACGGATTTAATGAAGCATGGCAAATTCATAAAGTGCGTGTTGTCGCTTTGCCAAGTGGCGGCAACTTTTTGATTTTACGCTAAGTGCAGGGTGTTACAACAAGGGTGCCGGGAAGTTTGCCAGTGAAGCAGCAGCGACCTAGTTGGAGCTAAAAAAGTCAAACAAAAGAGGTCTGCAATACAATAAGTAGTTTTCTTGAGTAAACCTTTGGCGGTTCGGTTTTCAAAGGCATTCTGGTTATTTACCTTTGTAATATGAGCCATTATCAGCTCTGCCTTTTTTTTGATGTTATGGGACAAACTCTCAATCAATAGCGTTGGAACTGTGTATAGCTGTACGCCAGCTTTACCTACAACACTTGAGGCTGCTCTGAGTGCCCTGTACCTTTATGCCTTTATCCGTTCTGAGGACCTTAACGTCACTTGCAGGCTTGCAAGAATTGGGTGTTGGAATGGAAGTGAAACGAAAGTTGCTGCAGGCAAGGCCCTCAATGTTAAGGTATTTTAATTGCCTTTTCTGAAGCGATACCACCGTTCTTTAAGACTGTGGGCTAGTTTAATCCTAATACTAAGTCCGCGGTTACACATTGTGGACTCTTTGCTGATGTCTCCAAAACTGACTTAGAGGGTCAGGTGTATGGGTCTACAACGAAGCGATTGTAATTATCAATTTAATGGACTAAGTACGTGGTGGAGGCGTAGGAGTTTACGTGCCTTGTAACTAGTTCGGAAATGCAAATCTCGACTAAATTATGTTGGAAAACATAACGAACTTGTTTTACTCTGGGTGCCAGGTCACTCGTGAGTACCTGGTAATGCAACATCAGACCTCACACCATTCGGCATGAGAAGGCACGGACTAGGCATTCCTTCGTTCGCAAACAGTTATAGCTCTTTCGACTTCCGCCATCGAAGCAACAGTTAACAACTGGGTGAATATTTTGTCCAGCAATTACTGAGAGGCTTCGATGGACTGCAGGTGTTGAAAAATTCATCTTGACCTAAATCCCAGAGTAGTCTCTACTCGTGTCATAAACAACTGACTCTGATCGGCTTAGTTACATGATAACACCATTTGCTCTGCCTGCCTTGAAGAGGATGAGTGAGCAACAGAGCTCAGGCTCTTTGACCCCCAGAATGCTGCTTCGATTTACTTATAGACTGAGTAGACCTAAAAAATATTAATGCGATTATGAAAACAGAGAACTGGGCGGCATGCACTCTGAGTGCTGTTTTTCAAACGCGTTGTTTTGTGTTAGGTTAGGTTAGTTTAAAGTAGCCATCAGTGACCTCACCAAATTATGGGCCGCTTGTGATGCTACACGGATCGGTAGAACCCTCCTACTCAACCATCGTGTGTAGTCTTTGGCTCAAGTCGGTTATACCCTCGAAAAATTCGGAAGCGCCTGAATCGTCTTATTCTACAGAATGCGGCTCATTCGAATAACAGATGTCGTAACGCGTATCTTAATAACTATATATCATCCACAGAAATCATTATGGGGAACCCCTAAACTCTTCGCGTGCCTTCCGATGGCTGGGACTAAGTCGTATCTGCCCAGCATGAAGATACATGCCGACCATTTCTCGTGTCATTTTGGCCATATCAGTCTTCTATTTCCGCAAGTGGTGAGACGTGCCCCCCTGTCCCTTGCTTCCTTGAGCGATAGAAAACTTATAATGATCTTGCAGGCAGCGACAGGATGCCTACATCTTGCAGCGCTGCGAAATTGGAACGGATGTGTACTCCTCTCCGTTACGGTTTTTGAGTTGCAAGTGATCGAGCCAAGCGCTTTGAGTGTCGTCTGACTAGGTGAAGTTTGCATGACAGCAATTTGAGCTTGGAAGACGCTGCTGTGTTTGGGTAGGAAAAATAATTTTTCCAGCCCCAGATGGACTGCGGAAGTCCCGCCTCCTAACATGCTCTCTAGTTTTCAACCATCAACGTAGAGGTGGAGTGATCAATTTTCTTCCGATTATTGTTTNCGTAGTTTTATAATTTTTATTTTTCGTATAAGAAAGCTTCGTTATTTTTGATTTTAATTTGTTCGTTCATATGGGCTCCAAAATGCAGTTTTCATTATAAAGGTTCTAAATGATCGAACAAAATGAAAATCCAAAAATAACGATTCTTTTGTGTTCGAAAAATTAAAAATACAAATTTTATGATTATTCTTAATTACAAAAAAAAAAAAATAACGACTATGCAATGATCTAAAAATAAAAATCTTGGTTCTCTGGTTATAAACAGTATATACCACGAATGATAAATTATTTCAATTACTTTTGTGGGAACACCCTTTATTATAATACGTAGTATGTATGTATGTAAGTACGTATTTCGTCCTATCGCTTGAAAACACTACGTCAAACGCTAAATTCAGCACTTATATTCCCATTAATATTATGCGTGCGCTGCTATAACAATTTGCAAATTTTAATTATCTATGTATGTAGTATTATAATATACATATGTATGCACAGACATATGTTGAACTTTTTAAATTTTTTTAAAATAAATTTCACAAATTTATTGTACAATAAACGCCGCTTGATTTCGAAGCGTTTCTTTTGTTCATAAATATTATTTATGACATTCGATAGGAGAGTTTATTCATGTCTATGTCTATTCAGCGTTTGCATAAAAATGTTGGTCCGCAAATATTGCTGACTATTTGAATTCAAATGCGCGAAATATCTATAGGTAGTAATGCCATTGTTATTAATTTAAACTGTACATTGTTGTTGATAATTTTTGCAAAAACATAAGTATAATTTGTCTACATATTATAAGCAAATCTTTGTTTAGATAAAAGAGTGAAATTAGGGCCGAAAATTGGTAATCTGACGGTTTCTTGCATCGTTGCTAACTCTTTGCATCCTGCGAGGCTTGTCACAAAGCATGCAAACCTACCCGGCCGGAAATAAATCTCAGTTTTGGATAGGCGCTGGTGAGATTTGCTTTCACACACAAAAAAAAAAAAAAATATCTATTTTTTTAATTTGGAGCAGCACCTCCCATACAAAGTCATACTATAAACTTTCTGCGGCAGATTCACTAAATATCGCCAGGGAGTGAAGAGGAAGTTTTCTTCAAATTTGATTTTTCAAACAGGTGGCAACCCTTTTCAAGATACATTCAAACTATAGCTTTTTTAAGCCTCTTGATATCCATTTTTTTAATATAATTTTCAAATAAATAACTCCCTTAATTGAAGTTGAATTTGATTTTTTGTAAAAAAAAAAAAAAAAGNTTTTTTACTTGGATATGCTCTTAACCATACCACGTATTCTACGTTTAAATTTAGCGGCTGTATCTCCGATACAGCCTGCAGGCCAAGACGAAGGCGCTGGACTGTTCCTTTTTTAAGCCTCTTGATATCCATTTTTTTAATATAATTTTCAAATAAATAACTCCCTTAATTGAAGTTGAATTTGATTTTTTGAAAAAAAAAAAAAAAAAAAAGTTCCAGTAACCTACCAGAAGTATTTCCTGAGAAATACAGTAAGAAAAATTCCGTTTGTATGGGAGGTGCCACGCCCCCTTCTCTAATCGAGATTAAATGTATGCTATATTTTAAGTTTAGCTAAATGACAGAAGTGTACAAAATTTCATGATGATCGGTTGAGTAGTTAAAGCGTGAAAGCGAAGCAAACAACGAAACTCACTTTCGGATTTATAATATTAGTAAGGATTGGAAAATTGTTCTTGAAAAACGCCAATTTTTCGCAACATGGCTTTTATAGAGATAATGATGGTATGGCTTAAAAAAAAAATTTCTAAAACTTGCTAAAATGTCTCTTCCCTATTTACATTTTTGCCACCCTATATTTATATGTACCTATAAGTTAATTTCAAATATATTTCTTGTCTTCTAAGGCCTTTTTGTATTAATCGACAAATATTTTCGTAAAAAATTGTATTCCTTTAACTCGTTGCCAACCATAAGCATTAAAGCATTCCGAATGCGAATGCCAAGGCCGAAACACTCGTATTTGCTTATTTCTCACATTTACCGCCGCATATAGCCAGTCGTATCGAATTCAACACCGGTAGTCTTTGTTATTAAATTTACACAATGATCACTCATGGTGGAATTATACAAAAAACCCAACTTAAATTACTTACCATTTGCCATTAAATTGTCAATTTATTGTAAATAGTTTGAATTTATTAAAAATGTGAATTGTGTTAAGCACAAACAATGGGATCGGCAAAACAACTAAGGATACGACATTTGATTTTTGGAGGTTTTGCGTTTTACGTTTGCCATTGTTGGTGATGATTATTTTGAAGTGGTTGGAAATTTGCATTACAAAAGCTTTTTTTAATATTTCTATTTTTTCATATTTATTTCTAACAAATTAAAAATGGAAAAGTTATTTGCATTAAATCATTTGCATTTGCGTGATATTGTAAGAATATATACATGCATACATACATACATGTATGTAGATTTAGTATAGTTGATGGCTTGGTCAGCCCTGAAAGTATTCAACTTAGCACCGTTGGTTGTAGAAGAGAAAGGCCGCAACTGCGTTGTAAAAATCAGACAGAAAAGGACTCCAATTGACGTCAGTTGGCAGAACAGAGAAACGAGTGGCATGCTTTATAGGGCTCAGCAAAACTCGCTTAGGCTTTACCAATTTTTTGCTAGAGCGAGTGTAAGTATTTTTGCTTAAATATTAAATATAGAGAAGATTGGACCACTATAACGTTTACAACTCACAAAAGCTATGAGCCCAATCAGTAAATATGTTGAAATTTTTTTTTAATTTTTGGCTTCTGTTTTCCACTCTTGCACTTAAAAAGTACATAGGTGCAAACATTCAAATTTCGCCCAGGTTTTGACATGATTTTTCCATTGTTCGAAACCTCACCTCACCTCATCACGCCTCAATTCAATAAAATAAATTCACCTTATCTCAACTCAACTCACCCACCTTATCTAAACTCACCTCATCTCAGCGAAGCATATCACAACTAAAATTGATTTCTTGAATTGCGATCAATTAAAAATCACTCAACCATGTATTATGTTATGTTATGTTACCTTATGTTATGTTAATTTCAGTAAAAAAACATATAACTATTCTTATTATGGAACGATTAAGAAATTAATCAAGAGAAATTTCACTCCCGGTTCAAACCCAGGTGATACGAAGAGGTAGTAGTACACAGCTTTTGACACTCAGCCACACCGGAATCCTTGCTACAATATTAAACAACAACCCACATTTTACCGTGCATTACTAAGTAGTACGGGGATTTTTTGAATAAGTGTGAAATCCGGCAGAATAAGTTGTTCATCGAAATGGCACCAAAGAGGTCACACATAATGAATTAATAAACAATAAGTGTTTTTCCCTCAATGATTTTAATGTCTTTGGCTATTCCTGAATAAATAGTTCAGATTGATCCGGATTAACGAAGCTTAACTGTATTTCATTCACATTTTCGATTTGTATGTGGGCGATTCCACCATCACGGGTGTTTCATTTGTACAGAAAAAATGTTTTGTCTTGTTTAAATTTAAGTATAAACTATTATTATATGAGCTATTATAAAATATGAAACAAATTTCAGCTTACTTTTATTGGAAGAAATCAAAGTTATTTATTCTGTCACGGGTGGGACAAAAAAAAAGAATCTGCTTTTTGGAGCAGATATATTTTACGGAAACTCCGTGAATTTATTTCACTTTTCTGTGTGAACTTGATGTCTGGCACGGGTGGGATACGTATGCATTTTTATATGAAAATAACCTTTTATTTTATTAAAAAACTACAAGAAGCCAAGTAGGGGTTCAATTCGCCTACATTTTATCTTAGGATAACGCTTTTTATATAGAAGAAAATGCTTAGCACCGTCAGCCAAAAAGATGATTAAAAATCAACGCGTTTTTCTAGCGTCTTGAAATTTTCATTTTTCACTTAAATTTAATAGGCTATAAAACTGCATACCTATAATTTTTCTAAAAATTCTGAATAAAAAGTTTACAGTTTTTGGGTGTAAGTGTTAAAGTTTGTCAAATTTTTATAATTTTTTAACGAAGCGTGTATGCGAAATGTGTACTTGTGTGGTTCTGGTTATATACTGTGCTACATTTTTATAAAAAAAAACTATAAACATTAAATAAACAAAAAAACAAACCTGGTCAAAATGTCACTTAACTTAATCAGCTGCCCACAAGGGTATATATGTAGGTAAAGGGCGAGTCCGCACTTCAGTTTCCCATGGAACCTCCCTATGTGCAATTTTCAAAGTGCAACAAAACTTTTTGAAGCGCTTATTGCCTGGCAGCAAGCGTTAGGCTCATTTCACACACAGGCAAATGTTTTTCGATCACGAATTTTTCTCTCACCGAATTGATTCTGCATTTAAATGAAGTGATATTCCATAAGTCGGATTAAAAAATCTTTTTCACCATTTCCGCTTTATACATTTAAAGTACATATGTGTATGTTAGCTAATATTCTTATGCTCTGCTTCCTTTCCTACATTTTATGCGCTGGTATCTTTCCACCGTGTGCCTAGGTTGAACTTCATTTGATATCTCAAATTCATTTAAGACTTTATTAATGAACTGTCTATAAATTTTGCAAATAATGATGCTCGTAAAAGCCAACACTTGCTTAGACATGAAAACTTTTTAAACATAAATAGTTAATTGACTCATTCGAATACGATTAATTCATAATTGTTGCTACTTTGTTAACAACTTCAAATGGTTTTTGCTTTTGTCATAGTTTGGTGAATTTCTTTCCTCCTTACCATAGTCGTAAAAGTCAAATCAACGCTTAGCAATTAAATAAATTTGGCCACATGGCAACCACAAACGTGAGCACAAGGGCGGTCAGCGGTGCTTATTAAAAAAAAAAATAAAAAAATTATATAGATATGCATGTACATACTACTATGTAAGTCCGTAGCAAAGGCAGATTTAAAACAAAAACTAAGGGGATTACAAAAACTGGGTTATCCTCAAATAAAAAAATAAAACAAAAAAATAAAAAATCAATATCGCTTGCAGGAAAAAAATGTCTATGCTGCTCTAACAAGGCTGCAGTACTACATACTACCTATTGATAGATATTACAAAAAAGACATTTGCATAAAATTCGCAAATTGAAAAAAATGTGCAAACGACTAGCTTGCGACAGTGACGAATCCGTTGCCATAAGTCAGCTAGGTCACAGCAGTCGGACAGCCAATCAAAGCTTTAAAATCAATTGGGATTCGGTGGCAGGGTTTCGCGCTTAAGCAGCTGTCGCAAAAGTGACTTATGCGATCGAGGAAGTTATAATATATTAGACAAAAGTGCACGTTACCAAGGAGCTATTAATCAATTCGAAATCAAGCAGATGATTTTCGAATTTCCATATTAATAACAAGTGTGGACAGGGCCAACTTGTTTTAGTTTCTTTGCAAATTAATTTCACGTGCATTTTCTAAGCAGTTAGAAGCGCCAGAGAGGAGAGATGAATGCCAATTTAAAAGTGAAATTTAGTCTTATAAATGAATAATGCATTCGTTGTTTACATAAAACATGCGATGTCCAAACATGTTTAACCATGTCATGCCATGCATGCGATAAAACGCTGTTGATAATGTGATCGATCAATTGTTTATTGGTTGAAAGCATACATACGTTTTGCGAGTGTTTGTTAGCAGGAAAAAAATAAACAAAAGTACATATATTTGTCAGCGCATTCATAGATTTTTATGAAAATACACAAATAGTGTTTTACCCATCAAGTTTGCAGCTTAAGTCTTTTGTTTGAAAGCTTTGACTAAGCATTGGTGTATATTTCTGTGAAAGCTTTACTGAAATGCTGGAAAGACAACTTATTTATAACAAAATAATTCATCTAACAAAATGCTGGTNTACTGAAATGCTGGAAAGACAACTTATTTATAACAAAATAATTCATCTAACAAAATGCTGGTTTGCTTAGAAATAAAATCGCGCTGGTTGTAGAAAAGTTTTAATCGGTGAGTCGCCTCCGTTCTGCACTTTGCGATAATCATAGCCGCCATTCGCTGCTAAACCGTCGAGGGAGCCCACAACGGATTTACTGGGTGCAACTCCTTCGTCGGAGAACTCTGATGTGCCGCCAAGATTGTCATATTGCTCTGAAAAAGGGAAAGCGAAAGTTTACATTAATAACAAATTTTATAGAAAAGTTAGAAAATTTAGCTCGACCCTAAATGCAAAATTGCAACAGCTAGGAAACTCAACTAATGAAATTATATACAAAACAATGACAAGATAGGCGATTTTCAACAGAATTTTAATCGCTTTTAACTACTAAGCGACGCGCGTCGATCTAATCGAGAAAAGGAAGATTATTTGCTTTCGTGAGCTACAGAACTGCAAACTCCAACATTTCTAAAAGCTCTGATTCAAACGTTGGCAATTTAAATAAATGAGTTTTTAAAATATGAAAAATGTCCGGAATTTTGTACGAGTTCTGCTTGAAGTTTTGATTTACTTGGTTTTAGTTATGGAATGAAATTTAGTTTTATTAAAAAGTAACGAAAAATATTGGTCATGAAAAACATTGTTAATATTGTAGAAAAATTTACTTAACGCTTTTCACTGTGCGTCACCGGACATCGAAAGTTTGGATAGTCAGAAACTGATTAATGTGATCACTTGATTCGCTCAGTCTAAATAGGTACTGAGATAGAAAAAAACTAAAAAAGCATCAATTAAAATTAACACTGGCCTCCTTTCCTTCAGAGTTTACTGTTTTTTCGCTTAGTTGCTAAACAATATATTAAAAAACAAACACCCAAAAATATGAAACATTGCGTGCTTAAGTAACTTGCGCCCTCCCGCTATGCTACAATACTTTCATGTGAAAGTCTGGTGTCCCATTTGACAAGCATTTTTGCAAGATGCTAAGAAAGTGTATATTACTGGC
>NW_016163354.1:0-37035 GCF_001687245.7 Rhagoletis zephyria | reverse complement strand
AAGTAAAAAAATCTCGAACATGCACTCGGTTTTGATTGCCAGTGTATATGTATATGTTTGCATGTATGGGAACAAAGCCCTAACAAAGGAAGATAAAGAAGGGCTGAGAGCCGAAAAAAGGAAGAAAAGGAAAAAAACCAGGCTAACTAAAGTTATAAATGACAACGATAAAGATGACACGCAGCACAATAAAGGAAAAGAAACTGTGAAATTGCGAATATTAGGACATGCTGGGCAATAAAATACAAACATGGGATAGTAAAAAAAAAAAAAATAAATAAAAAGTGCGAGGAAGGGGTGCAGCCAACAGCGGAAAGGATCAGTGTTGCCAGAAATTTTTGGACGAACCGGCTAAATTGGTAAAAAAAACCGGCTAAAAATGGCTAAACTGTTTCAACTAAATTTCACATGTTGTATTTAAAGAAATCATAAGTAGAAAGATTAGTTCTTGGAGAGCAATTGCAAATTTAAGCTGGCCTACGGTTTTTGGAATTTAAATAAGTTCTCAGCAAAAAAAGTTAGTTTCAATAAATCCATATGTGTACATAGTGCTTGAAAATATCCATTTTTCTCTAACCTAAAACTTTAAGCGTGGGCAACAATGATGTTTTGTAATTAAGGCAGAATTGAAATGGGGTATCTGGGAAGACAATAACTGTAATATTTATTCTTGGCACTATATCCAAACACAAACGCGTGTTAAGCAAACAGTGAAACAATTTGTTATTTTCTAAGTTTGCAAATAAAACTTCACACTTAAATTTAGGTAATTCCTAACAAATATTTTATGAAGAAAATCCCCGTGAGGCCCTTCTTTAGAAAAAATATATTCGTTTAAAATAAAAATAAACGAAAGCGGCCCAATTTTATATAACCCTGCCTCCGCGATAAGGCTAGTAGCCATTTCTAACAGATTGCGGATCGCTTAGTCAAAAATGGAAACATATATATTTCAATTTTAAGAAAACAAGATACAAGGTACGTTTTACAAAACGGCTAACAAATCGGCTTCCGGCTAAACCGAGATTTCTCCGGCAGTTTGCTATCGCAACCGGTTAAATCTTGCCGGAAAACGGCTAAAATGGCAACACTGGAAAGGATGAGAGCCACGAGCTGTAAAGACACACGGAGTGTATTTCGTCTGGTTTGTGGCCAAGTAAAATTTGGCATGCGACTGAGTATTTAGATATTTATTAGTTGAGCAAACGGATGGGTCTCATTATTGAATGACAAATTTTTGCATAATTAAACACATAGAAAATATAAAATTTATTTGCGATGACGACATGGTGAGACAACTAAATATCAGCATTAAGTGAAGAACTGATTAGATAAGCATTGCCGAGTGTTGAATCGTGGACGAAAGGATGCAGCGGTGTGACTGCAGCTGCCTGGCAATGACGCCATGCTGACAGTTAACCTAACCTTTAAATTAGACAAATTCTCAGGCAACGCACATATGTACACATACATGCATACGTACGGACGCGTACGAGCTGTAATAGGACACTAATTGTAAAAGTCATTGCATATCCTGCAGAGAAAATCATATAGCAGATATGAACAATTTCATTATAAATTTAACACATGCACATGTATGAACATACATGCACGCTTCAATGTACATAAGTATGGTACGTTCATACGTAGCATGTACATTTCAGCCGCAAACCATAAAACCCAAAATTGCAACAATTTAAATTTCACACTCGGCGATGACTTCCGGTTCGACTGAGGGACATCAAATATACGCACAAACCCGCATATGCCAACATCGCATATCATAAAAAAACCAAAGTCAACTTTAAGGCAATTTTAAAATTTCCTTTTTCACACCTAGCAATCCAGTCGAAGTGTTGTTGCTGTTCTGGCTGTTGCTATTGCCGTTGTTTTTGTCGCACTCTGATTGCCCACAGGATATCGCACATGCCACAAACGAGTGCGCGCAATTACGTTATCCCTGCCGCAACGCCAACCACTCGGCTCTGGCCGCACTCGAATTGGCCCAAAGGCATCCACAACACTGCCACTTGGCCATGTAGCGTAGTCATTTGGTATGCGGCGTGCGCCAACCATTCGTGTCATCTCACTCACTCGCTCACATTCACTAGGCATGTACACTCACCCACCCGCACACGCGCACGCACGCAAATGTCGTCCGGCCGCCACAAACACGCCTCTTCCATCCACCACTAGAAGCACGCAAATTGCTACACACGCGTTTGCTAGCGGGAGTCTTATTCGTCCCTGTGTATTTACTCCATTCCCACAACAACAACGGCGCCAGGAGACGCGCTCCTTGTATCCTTTTATCCAACTGCTTGACTTCCGTTTTATTTTCTCTCAATCCATCAAAGTACAAAAATGTTGTGTTATTGTTGTTCTTCTCCTTTGTCATGCGCCACCGCCAACTGAGGAGTTGTTGTTTGTAATAAAAATTGAATTAGCCCTCCCCCACTTGGATATCAGTGCCTTTGTATGGACGGCAAGGCAGATTCACTGGGCTCGCCGCAGGCTCGACAGTCGTTGTCATTCTTCATTATCCTGTGGGTTAGTCATCCTGCCGCCGCGTATTCAACTCAATTGTCCGGATTGTACAGTTGTTCAGTTTTGTATCCGACCGGATTAACATCTGCTGCGATTTCCGATTTCATTGTTTGCCAACGGTTTTATTTGACAAATGGGCGATTTGTTTGCAGCTCAATTGTAAAATGCTTAATAATGCTGGCTTAACGCCTCCTTGTATTCAGCTAATTTAATAGTATTTGAAAATACATACGTATTGATGGGTGTGATGGGACTGAATAAGATTCTACTATTCTAAATTAATTTGCTTTTAAAAGATTTTAATTGCCTCTAATTTTGTTGTTATGGATCGTATTAATCTAATAAATCTGGAACCTTAAGTTTAAAAGGTCTACCAGTAGGGTCAGGCCAGGAACACACAACCCGAGCTAAAGAAAGTTCAAATTTAGATAATTTTTATTATACTAGTCTTCGCCCAGCGGTTGAAATTCGACCGTTTAAATTAAGGGGAGTAGAGGTGGGCTGAGCTGAGCCGAGTTGAGTTTAGTTGAGTTGATTCAAATGAACTGAGGTGAAATACGCTGAAAAACATAACATAACACAATACAACGCAACACAACACAACACAACACAACACAACACAACACAATACAACACAACACAACACTACATATCATTCTTCAATTTTGTCTATTCCTTTTTCTCTATCTCTGTCTCTACCCTTTTTTCATCTTTTCATTTATATATTTATCACTTCCTTGACTTCAATTCAGATCTCTATCTATATTCTTTTCTTTATCTACATCTTTGCTTTAAATTAATTGTATATATTTACCTTCCTCTTTGTCTTTATGTTGAGATTTCTTTACTTTTATTTTCATCTCTGCATTTATCCCTTTCTTCTTCTACATACTCAACTTTACCTTCTTCATTGGNTATCTCTATCTATATTCTTTTCTTTATCTACATCTTTGCTATTATATTAATTATTTATATTTACCTTCGTCTTTGTCTTTATGTTGAGGTTGCTTTACTTTTATTTTCATATCTGCATTTATCCCTTTCTTCTTCTACATACTCAACTTTACCTTCTTCATTGTTTGAGGCTTAATCTATGTATTTATGTACATACATACATCTTATTCCTAAACTGCTGCTTAACACGTTTCCGTTATTCAGTATCAATATTAAAAAGATGGGGTCTAGTTCGCTCTAGTGATAGAACTTTTTGAAAAGTATCATACTCGTACTCTTCAGAATACGAAGAATCGATGCCAGTACTCAAATTTGCAAAAAAGTATCGATAATAATTCAATTTTTACTTTTTTGTTATATTTTCGAATTTGTATTATTTTACACAGCTGAAAGTCACAGCAAGTTTGAATATTTTCGCAGCTTCAGAAAACAACGAAAATTCCAAAATTTCCTAAAAAATGTGAAACATGACAAATTCTCGAAAAATTCTTATGTTCATGTACATGTGTGTAAGGAATTGAAAATTCTTAGAATTCTAAAAGATATTGGCTGCGTTTCTTTATACATTCCGGATAATCCCATTTCACAGCCGGAATAAACAGAATACGTTTGAAATATACGTTAACATATGATCAAGAACGTTCTAAAGAATAAGTAAACAAAAAAGTTTATTCCAAACGTTCAGAATGAATAAAGAAATTCAGCCATTAACATTTTTGAAAAATTCCAAAATTGTTCCACTTTTCTGGACTTTTCAAAATTTTGTATTGATATAACAAAGTTTGAGAATTTTGAATCTTTGAAAATTTTGAAAACATCAACGTCCAAAAATTGGTTTAATCTTCAAGAATTACGAAAATTTTTTAAATTTTCAAAAACGACGAAATATGAAAATGTTTTCAACATTCGAAAACTTTTAATTTCGTTTGATCAATTTTGTATATTCGACACTTTTACTTAGAAAAAATTTGTTAGAATTCCTACAATTCTCAAAATTTTTGAAAAATAAAAAATTTCTAGAAAGCTAGTATTCATCATCATATTGAATTATTGGGATTTAATAAAATTTCTCAAATTCGCAAAGTTTTGGAAGTTTAGAAAAATTTTGGAATTCCACTCAAGTTATTAAAAAGGGGAAACTTCAACAATTAAAAACTAACAAAACTAACAAAACTCTAAAAATTTTAAACTGCGGTGATTTTTAAATTTATGTACACGATTTGTAAAAGGTCAAGTCAGCAAGCTACATACACATAACCAACTGGATCTTTCGCCAGACAAGGTCTAGACCATGCCTCCCTTGAGCAAATGCATCTGTGACACACAAAGTTTTTCTTCTTCTTTGGCGCTATAACCGTGTATGCGATTTTGGCAGACTCCAAAGCAGTACGCCAGTTGTTTCACATGGCGGTAAATGCCAGGTGAAGCCAAGTCCTTCTCCACTTGGTCCTTACATCGCGGTGGGGGCCTTCATATTCCACCATCGCGACCCGCGTTGAATACTTTCAAAGCTGGAGCGTTTTGGTCCTTTCGTACGACATGACCAAGTCAGCGTAGCCGTTATATTTTGACTCGCTGCACTATATCCATGCCGTTGTTAAGCTCATAGAGCTCACGTTCCATCATCTGTGCTACTTGCATTCGCCAATGCGTAACGGCCCATAAATCTTTCTCTCGAAAACTCCAAGACTCACGTCAGCAGATGTTTTCATTGTCGTTAACACTTATGCTCTGACTATTGTGAGATAACAGGAAGTGCTTGGTTTTGTCCTCGTTCATCATCACGCGCTTTGGTTATATTTCTAAAAGCGCAAACAGTCAACGACGTAGCGTAGACGTAGGTTGACGCAGACACGATCTAGCTTATGGGATTCGCGTGTTAACGAAAACTCACCCCCGCATGGCGGTGACGTTGCCGTTGCTTCTCTCTCTCTCTATCAACAGTAAATTTTATATGCTGCTACGTACGTCAACCTACGTTTACGCTACGTCGCACAGTGGTTCGGATAGCAGATCTAGCTGGACGAAAGTCAACATTTTTTTGTTTTTAAAATACCTAATGGTACTTGGAATAGATTCCTGACAATACATTCAAATAGAAATTGCATTTATTAAAGCATTAACATATGAAAACAAACAAAAGAAGGTAAGTTAACGCCGCCTATTTGAGAACTCTATTTTAAAAGCTGAAATTTAACTTAAAAGATTGCTAATTGCACTCACAAATATTTGCATAATTGCAAATTGACTTTATAAACAAAAAATTACACTTATTCCGCTATAGATTCAGAGGTCATAACGCAATTTATGTCCACATTGGTATAAGCAAATTTATTCTGAAAAATCGTCGTTTTGATTAATTAAAAAAATAAATTAAAGAGTAGGAAAAGTAAAGGCCGCCGAAGGCCGTTATAAAACCACTTGCATATTATTCTTTACACCTTCGCAAATGCAGAGGGTAAGTTCGATAACCAAGTCTAACCAATTGGCTTAGATATTTACATTTTAGTGACGGTATGTCAAATCTCAAAATTCAAAAGTAATTATTAACAGGAATGTATCTGAATATAAATATAAGATCAGTGGCGGATCCACGGGGAAGTGGGGGGGAGGGGTTGGGTGTTAAAACAGAAAAATACTTGGAGTTATAAGACCTTTGGTTATGTAAGAGTTAAAAAAATAGTACCTCGCGAATTTTCTGCTTTCTGAAATTAAAAAATTATACAACAGGCATGCAAATCTTTAAGCGCTGTTATAAAATTTTTTCTGAAATTTATTTGTGTTTCTCGTTGTGATCTTAAATTTTAGTCATGGTAAATAAAATCTTAAGAAGTGAGTTGTTTGACATTTGGTGTTGCTGAAACTTCTAAAAGACAACAAGGTGTCCGTGATTATGTGATTAGTAAATTGAAAGAAATATCTGATGAAAATGCTCGTTCCGAAGTAAATTTAGTAAATGACTTTAGATTCGTAATCAGCAACCCAGAAAATCCTCAGATACCCAGTTATATAGAAATCTACCGATTTTTTTAAATTTTCGTCCGCCATATTGGATCCGCCATTTTGAATATTTGGTAAATAACTTTAGATATGTAATCAGTGGTCCAGAAAACCCCCAGATACCCAGTTTCATAGAAATCTACCTATTTTTTTTAATATTCGTCCGCCATATTGGATCCGCCATTTTGAATTTTTGATAAGTGACTTCAGATTCGTAATCAGCGACTCAAAAATCCCCTAGGTAAGAAGTGGTGTAAAGATCCATCAACGAGTATTTGTTTAAATAGTTTCGTCCAGCTAGATTTGCGATCCGAACCACTGTGCGTCGTTGACTAACTGAGCTTTAGTTCCGAAAATGCAGCACAGACGTAGCCCTTATTTTTACCAATAATGTCCATATCGGCGGCAGACGCCAGGAATTGTACGATCTTGTAAAGTATTGTGCTTGAGCGGTTCAGTTATGTTACTCTTATTATCTTCTCCAACATCAGATAAAAGATATCACACGAAAGCGAGTCAACTTGTTTGAAACCTTGTTTGGTATTACACGGCTNAACGATCTTGTAAAGTATTGTGCTTGAGCGGTTCAGTTATGTTACTCTTATTATCTTCTTCAACATCAGATAAAAGATATCACACGAAAGCGAGTCAACTTGTTTGAAACCTTGTTTGGTATTACACGGCTAGGAGAGACTCTTCTCAATTCTTACATGGTGGTTTTGCTCACCGTCATTTTACACAGCCGTAGTATTTTCGCGGGGATACGAAATTCAGACACCACGAAATAAAGACAACTTATTTTCCAGCTGACGAAGGCGGCTTTGAAATCGACAAATAGAAGATATGTGTCGATTCTATTCTCACGGGTCTTTTCCAAGTTTTGGCGTGTTGCGAATACGAGATTNGATCTGGTGGTATTGTTCAACGTCATTTTACACAGCCGTAGTATTTTCGCGGGGATACGAAATTCAGACACCACGAAATAAAGACAACTTATTTTCCAGCTGACGAAGGCGGCTTTGAAATCGACAAATAGAAGATATGTGTCGATTCTATTCTCACGGGTCTTTTCCAAGTTTTGGCGTGTTGCGAATACGANTGGTGGTTTTGCTCACCGTCATTTTACACAGCCGTAGTATTTTCGCGGGGATACGAAATTCAGACACCACGAAATAAAGACAACTTATTTTCCAGCTGACGAAGGCGGCTTTGAAATCGACAAATAGAAGATATGTGTCGATTCTATTCACACGTGTCTTTTCCAAGTTTTGGCATGTTGCGAATACGAGATTTATGGTGGATATGGCACATCAGAAGCCACACTGGTAAGGCGAAATCAGTTCGTTGATGGTGAGCTTCAGTCTTTCACACAACACGCTCGATAAAATAGTTGGCGCGCATAGCGGAGTCGCCTTTTTTGTGGATTGGGCAGAGCACACTGGAATTGCAGTCGTCGGGCATGCACACCATCGTACGTCAATAGCTTAGCTGGCAGGCCGTCAACTCCAGCAACTTTGTTATTTTTCATCAATATAATCGTACCTCGTCATAGTGAGGCGCTGGGACATGGACTCCATCGTCATCGACTGGGGGCTCGGGTTCGTNTGGTAAGGCGAAATCAGTTCGTTGATGGTGAGCTTCAGTCTTTCACACAACACGCTCGATAAAATAGTTGGCGCGCTCGTCATAGTCAGGCGCTGGGACATGGACTCCATCGTCATCGCCTGGGGGCTCGGGTTCGTCTTCTCCACTACTTTCAGTGATGCTGCCATTCAAAGGGTCGAAAAGTGTTCCGGAGAATTCATGTGTACTATTTACATATACATATTTATTTGAACAAATCGAGTAAAAGGTCTGAAATGATAAGGAAAAAGCATTGGGTTAGGTGTTATATGGTATGCAATTTAAATTATATAACCCAATTAGTTAAATGAAAGGAAAGTACTAAACCATCAACTATTCTCTCCGCCAACAACTTATACTTGCGCAACATGAATTTCATTAACATTTCCACGTCATAAATGCAACATAACAGTTTGAAACATTTTCCTTGCCCTTCGCCACAGGAGCAAAAAACTAATGAGCAGCAATGGAACAACAATAAATTAAAAATAATTGAAATAGTATTTAGCAGGAACAGCGACGTGCACTAACCCAAAATAAATGGAAAGAAAAAACAAATGAAACAACGACTAGAAAAAGTATTATTAAATTAAAAACGAACGCGTTTCATAATTACAAAACGAATTACGAAAGGGGTGAGCATTGCTGTGCGGTGGTGACGGTAGTGGCCGCGATGCCTATTGGGATATGGCGAAAATATTTATATATCTATGTACATTTACTTGTATGTGCGTACTGTGGATATCAGGCATTTACACTGGGGTGGTCCAAAAAAATGTTAACCCCCTAATTTTTTTCTAAGTGGAAAAAGAGAATACCCGTATTTTTTTGTTAAATAATTATATTTAAAACTGCCTCAACGCCAATCAAGTTTTCCATGTATTTTATATGGGAAAATACTTTTTCATAGAATTTCTGAAAATCAATATTTTGCGAAACTATTAAGCTGCCATTACACGGTACTATTTTTTATATATGTAGATGGTGAAAGCTTGGAAGTAAGGNGATAATTACAAAACGAATTACGAAAGGGGTGAGCATTGCTGTGCGGTGGTGACGGCAGTGGCCGCGATGCCTATTGGGATATGGCGAAAATATTTATATATCTATGTACATTCACTTATATATGTATGTGTGTACTGTGGATATCAGGCATTTACACTGGGGTGGTCCAAAAAAAAGTTAACCCCCTAATTTTTTTCTAAGTGGAAAAAGAGAATACCCGTATTTTTTTTAAATAATTTAAAACTGCATCAACGCCAATCAAGTTTTCCATGTATTTTATATGGGAAAATACTTTTTCATAGAATTTCTGAAAATCAATATTTTGCGAAACTATTAAGCTGCCATTACACGGTACTATTTTTTATATATGTAGATGGTGAAAGCTTGGAAGTAAGGAAGTCTCGAGCCGCCCTCCCGCCTTTCCCCATATAAAACACACGAACTTTATGGGCTTTGAGGCCATCATTTTTCAAAAAAAAGGGTATTTTTTCTATTTAGAAAAATCCTAGGGGTGTGAGCTTAGAATTTCAAACTTTTTTGACCGCATGTATTTTTGAACCACCCTAATGCACNTCCTCCCGCCAACACACGAACTTTATGGGCTTTGAGGCAGTTCTAAACATCATTTTTCAAAAAAAAGGGTATTTTTTCTATTTAGAAAAATCCTAGGGGTGTGAGCTTAGAATTTCAAACTTTTTTGACCGCATGTATTTTTGAACCACCCTAATGCACACGCTTTGCGTGGGTTCGTCTGTTTTGAAATGGCGCCCATGGTATGCCAGACCAAAGAAAATGGCATGATTTATGGGACGATGTGATGTATACATACCGTATGCAAGTAAGCGAGGAAAATGCATTTTCACAACTATGAGGAAATTGAGGGCGTTGTTGCTAGTAGCGAAAAAATATACTTTGCAGAGCAGCCGTAAAAATTAAAAAGATAAATGGGGAGTAGAAACGTTTAATTAAAAAAGGAACCGAACTCCAACTGAGCATTTAACTGTGTTATAATTTTTATTCAAGAAAAATAAGCGGATATTAAGTAGAAGGTTTGGAACTTAGACACATAAAAACATGGATACTAATGTGTGTTCAAGGCAAGCGAAAAAGTGAAAGACACGCTGTTCTTAAAAGTTAAAATTTATTTTATTAAAATCTTAACTAAAAAAAACCAAAACAAAAATCTTAAATTACAAAACAGAAACAAATTTAGAATTTATTTAGGTATTTATTACTAATACACTAACAGCCAGTTTCACCAAACTATTTAAGTGGAAACTAACTTTAATTTTCGAATTTTCGGTTTCACCAATCAATTTTAATTTTGATTTAAGTGACCTATGCTCTGCACTTAAATAAAAGTTAAATCAGAATAACCACACTCAGAGGTGTTACACGTTTAATCACCTGATCATTGTGTAACTGCTGCTTACTTGTATACCAGCCCTGCTTTTACAACACAGCGTGCCAAAGCTTTCAAAAGCTCTCAGTACAAATGAAAGCGAAAGCTTGTCCTAGTCTGTTTTACAACCACTTTTTACTCACTTAAATAAATAGTTTATCGAAACTGAAAATTATTTAAATGAGAATTAAATACAAAATTAAATTAAAGTCAATTTCCACTTAAATAGTTTGGTGAAACTGGCTGTAAAAGTAAGTTTACATATGTATATACATATATTCTCAATCAAAGCTTTTTTCCTATAATTTTCTGGATCTAATGAGGAATCAGTATGAATATTCTCATTATCGTTGTTGGTGTTTCCGACAGGGTAGGAGTGTGATGTAATGTGGAACGATTTTCCGTCATCCCTTGTCAAATTTGGTTTGGAGACAAATTGGTTTCGGCGTTGTGCCATCTTCAGTGTCATTTTTCGTTCGTGAAGATGGCACAACGCCGAAACCGGTTTGTCTCCAAACCTAATTTGACAAGGGATGACGGAAAATCGTTCCACAATATGAATATCCTTATGATCGAACAATGCGTGTTCTCTTCATTCGTTATCGAGATTTCGCAAGTTCAAAATAAGTTGGAAAAAATTATCGATAACATTTTGAATATTTGGCAGCAAATGCAGATGTGCTTAAGAGCGAAAAACAACACACAAGCGGCTTGACAAACCAAGCGAAATATTCCTTTGCTTAAAGCTATTAATGTTGTGTATGGGGGTGTTTGAATGTTTGAGGGAAATGTGAACAAAAATCTAAATTTTTTGATTTTCGGGCCGCCATGTTGACGTTTGATGAAACCCCTTACGTTGCGTGTGATAAAATCGCCTCATTCGCAACGGAATTTTTACCCAATGAGGGCGCAAGAGAAAAATCGAAGAAAACCAAACCTGTTTACATTGTNTCCTTTGCTTAAAGCTATTAATGTTATGTATGGGGGTGTTTGAATGTTTGAGGGAAATGTGAACAAAAATCTAAATTTTTTGATTTTCGGGCCGCCATGTTGACGTTTGATGAAACCCCTTACGTTGCGTGTGATAAAATCGCCTCATTCGCAACGGAATTTTTACCCAATGAGGGCGCAAGAGAAAAATCGAAGAAAACCAAACCTGTTTACATTGTGAACCGGAAGAAAACTAAAATTCTTTGCTTGAACGAGTCATGTTTGCACGGTTTATGGCGATATGGGAAAAGTAGGTTTGAAGAATGTTTGACAAGGCGCTTGTGTGGTGTATTTCGCTCTTTATAAAACTTCGGAAAGCTTTTGTTGTTTGCAGAGCGATTTATCAACTCTGTTGGGTAAAACATGGCTGCATTTGTTATCTGCAAATATATTGAGAGAAAATTCCCCAAAATAAAAATACCCAAGCGCACCCGAAATTCCACACGTTTTGAGGAATTACCCGCAAATTGGCAACACTGCTTTATATACATATACATATAATATTCTTTTTAAACTCAAAAGTCGGTAGATTACAGACTAAAGGCCTAAAATAATTTAAAAACATCTACTACATTCATAAATTAGCTTCGGGATGTCGTTATCACAATCCCGGGATCCCGGGATTAGTCCCGGGTTTTAGATATTCATTACTTTTCAATAACTTAAGTCGAAAGAAATTGCTTCTATGTCTCCTACCATAAAATAAATAATAAATAAATAAATGGGTTTGAAACCTACTTTTTTATTTAAAGTGGCGTTTTTATTTTTTCTCTCTGACTTCAGATATGATTACAGTGTATTTTGCTTTGCTGCCTTTATGCTTAAGTGCACATTTTAGATACCTACCCCAAAATCCGCATCAGCGGCATTATTTTTGGCATTTATAAGGAAACTGCTCCGACAGATGCATTCAACATACCTGCGCATTGCCGATATCTGCCTTAAAATTGTGCGACTATTATCAATTCTCAAAGAAATTATTACGTTTACCTGCACTGGCTCTACACGTACCCTAATTTTACAAGCTTTTATTAATTTTTCTCGTCTCGCAGAACAACGAAAGTGGCCATCATTTTATGTAGTTATATAGATAATTATATACCATTCAGAAAAAAATTTCGCTTGCAGTAATTTCTACGTGGTAAGTGCTCCTCCAATATTTGGTTTCATAGGGATTCGGAAGTAGTAAAGAAAATTCGCTTATGTGCTTTTTTCGGTTAAGCGCACAAGTTTTTCGTGCAAAGAAGGATGGGCAGCTAGGCAAAATATAATGTAATTCCAAAAATTATTTAAAAAATTCAATGCAATGTAGAATAAAACAAGTAAGAGTAGGGCTGCCTTCGGCTATGTCGAAGGCTTCATACCTTTCGAAAATTGTACTTTAACAGCCTACTGCATTTGAAGTACTCTGTTGATAATGGGCGGAAATAGTACCAAATTACATGTTCCTAGCTACATAAATGGAGGAGTTATAAGGGAAAATCCGAGGATCCTATCGAGTTTATATAAGTCCTTTACATATAAGTTTTTCAAAAACAAATATTGCGAAATTTCAAGGATACAATCCACCAAAAAATTCAATCTGATTAAATTCTACAGAATTTCCTCTTTACCTATCACTATTACAAATTATTGCATTGCCTAAGCGAATATGACTGGTGACTTTAGAGTTGAAGCACTTGACTTTTTTTGATTCAAAAGCAACCGTTATTTTACATACATATGTACATGTATTATTTAACATTTGATCAAATAATTTGTTCTGCTTTTTACATTAAACACCAGTTACGATTGAAAAGATTCTTTCTTACTCAGCGCTTGAATTGGTTAACGTGAGAAAAATTTCAAAATTTTAATTACCATTTTTAATACTTATACATATGTATGTATGTAGTTTTACTATGTGTCGTAATACTATGTCCCCACTAGCACTGCCAATTACGTAGTGCGCTTCTGAATTGCTTTTACACGACTCATTCGTAATTCGATCTGAAAATTCATTGTGTTTTTCCTTCATTTCTTCTCTTTCTTTGTTTTGAGTTTTTCGATTTTCTCTTGCTCTGGCAGCTGAGTTCGATAAATTTCCGATTGAAATTAGAGACGGTAGAGATTTATTCGTAATTCGCATGGTAGTTAGATCTGAATTATGGTCTGATTATGCATACTTCGCATAATTTCGCATAAATTTCAAAGTGTCAGGTGAAAATCTCTTGAATGAATTTTGTATGTATTCCATTATCCAGCAATTAACAGGCCTCGAATCGTAACATCCGTTCACGGATCGAAAACCATACGAAAGAAAATTACGTGATACCGTCAGTAGTATAAGCTGAATGGGATAAAGAATATGCTCACATATGTCATAATCCGAAAACGGTGTTTTTACGATCAGTATTTTTCTTTTAATCAAAATATGTTGAAATAAAAGTGAAAAAAAAATTTAATACTAAAATAAGCCAGTCTTATTTTAACTTCGTTTTGAGAAATAACTGAGAAAACTACCGCAAGAACTTTTAGTCTAAAAAGATGAAAGTGATTGTAATGATTTTGGGAACCATAGATCTGCCGGTACTGAAAGAAATGCACGTTTCTACATATACTTACATAAGTGAATATTTACGTGAACCGCATGAAAAATTTGGTCGGTTCAGTTCAGCGGTTCGAACCGTTTTTGCGCTTTTGGATTGGTTCCTCAAAGCGAGTTTTTTGGTCTTTAAACCACATGGTAAAAAACACGGTATGTATTACCATATTTAACAAAAAGAAAAAAGTGGGTAATTTTATTTGTTGAAAATTGGTTGAAACGAACCTTTAAACCTTTATGAAAAGTGGTTCGGTTTTCGGTTCGGATCAAATATTTGTGGAAACTTTCGGTTCGGTTGATTAACAGAATAAAGCGGTTTTCCGATTCTAAACCGGTCCACGTCCCTGCTACTTAGTACCTCGTTTGTCGTCAATGGCACGTACCAACCAACCTACTTAATAATATATACGTACATTTGTATGTATGTATGTACATATGTATGTAAATGGAATAAGTAATTTTTAAATTTCCGTAATATGTACCAATTACTTCACCGTAAAATGCACAACAAACCATACCATTTCCCATAAGAACGCCCATTTCCCACCAAAAGAACATAACACAACCAGAACTGGAATAAAAAAGCGAACCGACAAATGCGTTTTTCCATCACACTCACATTCAAATGCCCCGTTAGCATCCAATGAAACCTNTATAAAAACGCCCATTTCCCACCAAAAGAACATAACACAACCAGAATTGGAATAAAAAAGCGAACCGACAAATGCGCTTTTCCATCACACTCACATTCAAATGCCCCGTTAGCATCCAATGAAACCTTCATCACCTCATACAAATGTGGTTCCAATTCATCTCCACCGAAGCGGAAATGCCAATCAGGCCACAATAACAAATAATCACGCGCCATCGCCAGTTAAAAATGAGCGCTGACACCGTTGTCACTGGTCCGTTATATGCCAAACCGTTCAGAGCGTTTTGTTCTATGTACATACATACATACATACATACATATGTATGTATGTAGGATTGTTGGCTCTGTTTTTCTTTTGCGTTAACACATGCAGAAAATCAGAAATATTTAAAATTTGCGCGCGCAGCGACTTGAAATGCGCCACAAACTGCGCTTTNAATGTATGTAGGATTGTTGGCTCTGTTTTTCTTTTACGTCAACGCATGCAGAAAATCAGAAATATTTAAATTTTAAAATTTGCGCGCGCAGCGACTTGAAATGCGCCACAAACTGCGCTTTTGTTTGCTAAGCAAACGCTAATAGCTGTAGTAAGTAGTATTTAGTATGTGCGATGCAAAAACAAAGGGAGAACAAAGCGATTTATCGACGAATTAAATAAATAGTAAATCAGGCGACGGAGCACAATAGCTTTGTAAATGTGTATAAAAACAAGTAGGTATGTGTAAACGAGGGTCCGTCAATTAGTGCTTGAAAAGCCAAGCTTTTCACTATTGTTCGGTGTTTAAAATTTTGCTCTCCTTGCTGTCTGCTGTGTTCTCAAATATTGTGCTTACTCAGAAACATACGAACCTCTTGTTATTGCGCAGCCTCGGCATTCAGCAGATGCCCAGAAGCTATGTACAGATCAGCCTCTATCAAAACTAAACCCGATGGATAAACTTTTGACGGAAAATTTTTTTTTTGTTTCATTTTTATTTCAACATATTTTGATTAAAATAAAAATACTGATAAAAATAAAATTTTTCCCAAAAGCATGGTTGAAATTTTGAAATACCTGCCCGTATTTTGTTTGTAAGTCAAATATTAGTGGCATTGTGCTACTATGAAAGCACGGCCGAGCAATCATAGCCAACTTATGTAAAGTAGTCGAAGAAATTATAGCCGCCCCAAAATGTTGACAAGTTTTATAATATTATTTTTGTTGTTATTAAATTTCGGTTAGTTTTTTATAGTTCGTTCTTTACCAACATCCGTATAAATACAAGTTTAAAGGCAATGTCACACGATTGGGTATATGCCAAAATTTGGTGTAAATCGTATCCCAATTGTGTGAACACCCAAAATATTTTTTACTATCCCAATCACGAACATTAATTTATTGAAATTTTTCAACAAAACATCGCTGTATTGTACCAATCTTTTGACTACAAAAAAAAATTCCCATTTTTTTTACCAATAGCCCAATGTAAAAATTTACAAATCTGTACAAATGTACCAATCGAGCGACACTGCCTTAACAATGTAAGCAATAAAAAAAATTCTACAAAATTTTCGTTAAAATTTCGAGTTTTTTAATTAAATTCTGAGTATGCAGTTTTGTAGCCCATTGAAATGTAGTAGAATAATCTACAAGTTTCAAATGGCTAAAAATGTCGATTGATTTTTTAGAATTTTTAAAAGTTCGAAATTTGTACAATTTCTTTGTTGATTAATGTAGTAGGCGAAGGAAGTTTTTTGATGTGTTGGGTGTTCTTTGATGAGCATTTGTCGTTTTGTCGCCTACCTTAGGGTCAGTTTCTCATTGTCTGGTTAACACAAACTGCAGGTTAAACATCGTTGTCGACTTGATCGACTCCATAACATATAACAGGGAGTTGATGACGATGCTTAACCTGTAGTTTTATGTTGACCAGACATTGAGAAACTGACCATAAGACAGAACTAGCACATGGTTGAGGAAAACAGGAGAGCTACTCTTTAATGCGATACGATCTCTGTGTATTACTTACGATGTGTTTGCCTGTCGCATCGCATTGCTCTTTCGTATCGCAATACAGATTAGCGCCCAGGTATATTCTGCACATTACCAATGATTTTGTAACCGGAAATTTTTAATACCAAANTATTGCGATACGATCTCTGTGTATTACTTACGATGTGTTTGCCTGTCGCATCGCATTGCTCTTTCGTATCGCAATACAGATTAGCGCCCAGGTCTATTCTGCACATTACCAATGATTTTGTAACCGGAAATTTTTAATACCAAAAATGTTACCACTTCCTGTCACCGCGATTCTAGGTACGCTGGTAATGCAATCAAAATATTCAGCAATTCAGCTATGAAGATTTACCGAAATTATTATATGTACTAGATCGCCCTCACTCGCTTCGCTGGGTGTATGAAATTTTTATGTGCTACATTGAGCAAAATTTATTTCAAGAAAACTCAATTAAAAAACAGGGGGTTTAAAATTTGTTTAACCACCTTCAAAATATTTTCAAACTAAAACTTTCTTAAACTTATCATTTGTCATACTTTTTCAATTAACTTATCCCCTGAAGTCAATTTGAAATTTTAAACAGATGGAAACCCTTTACGTATAGTTTTGAAATTAAGCCCTTTTAAAATCATTTTGATTGATTCCCATATTCTAATAATTCATTTTAATTATTGAATAGTTTGATTTTAAACTTTCAAATAGTTGATAACCCCTTTAAACCTCTTTCGTCTGACACTCATATTGTGATTTATATTCAAAACCATTTCGATTCATGCCAATCTATATCTACCAATATATATTTTGAAAGCCGCTTTAGTGTTCGCAAAGCTCGAGAAAAAAGTTTGAGAAAAAATTTTCACCTCACTGTTCAGTAGTTCAAACATTTTTAATGAAAAATTAAACTCACGGCTGACGGTCTAATGAATGAATATGCGTAGTTATACATCAAACTCATTTTTCTACTCAATCTCGCTATGATGCCACTCTTCGGTAGCTTTTTTTTTTTTTTTGAAAGTCCGCTTTTTACTCGCACTTTCCATACGCTATACTTATACGTACGCATACCTATTGTATCGAAATACGCATTTTTGTGCTTATGAGGTACTCGTTGTAGCTCTTTGGCAAGCAGCCAATTGAGAAGATTTCTCCGATCGAGTGGGGGGCTTTATAATTCAAAGAGCTCTATTGTAGAGATGGGCTCATTGAAGTCCAACGTATGCCTGACAAAAAAAAAACTCGTATATCGTACGGTCGTTTAAAACGGACTGTAGATTGCCACACTAGGAAATTATTGAACTAGACTTAACACAATGCAGCTCTCCATAATGATATTATTCTTCGCCGGGAAGTACTTTCATATAAACAGCATTCAAAAAGACTCAGTCTATTGTTTACTTTCACTCTCTTTATAATTGCGCCTGGTGATGTCTTCTACAACGAGAACTTTTTTATTGAACCGCCCTCGTACTCACTTTGGATAATCATGAATGAACTTTGCATCACCAGGGTCGTGGCATTGTTTGAATTCTCCGTACATAATGTGCAGCTTTCTTAGAATTCTCGATAAATATCAAATAATTTAACAGCGCAAACTGTCAGGTGTCAAACGTCAAACCATTTGATGGTGCTAAAACGATAGCCCAGCATGTAAAATTTTATTATTTCAAATTGTACACTGAAAATCAATTAAATTATAGGCAGCACCATATAGTTATTTGTAATGCATTTGAAAAAAAAATCGCTTAAGGTTATTAAATAATTTTGAAGGTTAAATTTTCTTTAACCTGCCATTGCGTCTTGACGTACGTCTACAATTCTTTCGTAACATTGATATCCAAACGGTGATGAAAATTCGATATTTTACTCGTATTACCCGAGTTAACGGATTGCCATATACGTAAGTACCCCGAAGATCAACTAGTTAACTCCATTTAACCAAGGACCGACAACGCGTTCCGGTTTTGGTTTAGTTCTGCATGAGAACAAAATGTAATATCAAGAAAATTCCCACCAAAGAACTCAACTTGAACAAAATGAGAACAAAACTCTCGGGAATGTTCTCACAAAGAACAGAATGAGAACGAAACTTTACGTAACGGTTTTCAATGAGAACAAAATGAGAACGAAAGTATCGAGAACGTTTTCAAGAAGGACCAAATAGGAACAAAAATCTAGAAAACATTCTGCTACCGAACAAAAGTTGATGAGAGGGGTGTCTGCGTGTTGGGAAGAAAAGATTAAGTGGGTACCATGATTGTTAATTCTAAGCCAGAGGAATTCTGGATCATTTTAACTACCAGGTCGTTTATCACTAAGGTGAACTGTCCATTTATGGAACAATTTTTCATTTTTTGCTCAAGAAAAGTTCGTGTCTTAAGACTTAATTAGCATAATTATCTTTCAGTTCTTTTTTGATTAATTTTAATATTCCAACATTTCAAACTAATGAACGATATGTGGAAAATTTTGTTCTCGGTTCTATTATTCGGGAATAGTTCAGAGAAGATTTGTTCCCGTTTAGTAGGGATGTGGAAATAACCTTTAGTATCGATACTTATACTTGGAAGTATTTTTCTGAAAAGGCATCGATACCAAGCCGATACCAACCAAAAAGTATCGAGTATGTACTTTTATTTACTCATTTTCCGCCAGGTAGCTTGCTACTTTTACTCAAAAATTTTAGGTTGACCGTGAAGATCCAATTAAAACATGTCCAAAATGATGTCTCTCTATCCAAACGATTTAACAATCGTCAAGCAAACAAATAATAAAAAGACAAATACATTTGTATTAAAGATTTGTTTACGAACTGTTTCTACAAGCTTAACTTTCAGTTGAAGCAACACCACCAAGAAAATTAAATTCAAATGAAATGAGGTATGGCAAACCACAATAGCAACGGTAAATTTTGTTTGCTCTGTTGCTCAAATGGCTTTGAGTTGATAGAATATTGTGCTCTCACTTATTGCTCTACCTAACAGGCCGTCTCCACAGGATAAAATTTATTGCTGCCCAGCTGTCATTTTGGGTCGCTAGATATAAGTTATATCAGTGGCAATATTTGTGTGGGCTTTTTATATCTTGATATAAGCATTTGTAAGATAGCTTTGAAAATGTATTTTTGCCGGATTTAATGGCTTAAAAAATTTAGAAAGTAGGCTATTTTACATCCAAGTACATAATTACAAATATTTTAACAGGAAACAGCTCAATTTTTGCTTTTATATTAAAATAATAATGATGTTGCAGCCACGAAGTTTTCGTGCAAATGAAAATGTAGCTGTCAAACTACCAAATTGCCGGCAATAGATGGCAAGATATAAGCTCTGATATACATATATTGCTCTTGAAGAGCAATGAGCGGTCTCCATTGGCTATTTATATTCTAACATATGTATTAAGATATAAACTTTATCCTGTGGAGACGGGCAGTGATATTTTGGCATTCGTACTTTTGCTTTATAAGCGATGGGAGTTTATGTATGAGTACTTTTTGCCGATACCAAGTACTTACATCCGATACCTACTTATTGTATTTGGTGAAAGTATCGATGCCAAAAGTACTTGGTTTCAAGATGAAAGTATCGAGTACCTACTTGTATTTACTTGTATCGCAACATCCCTACCGTTTAGTTCTTTTCCAAAATGTTTCGGAGACGTTTGTTCTCATTTTGTTCACTTGGAACTGTTCCCAAAAGTATTTTTCGCATTTTGTTCTCTTTCGAACAGTTCCCATTGAGAACGTTCCCAACGGTTTTGTTCCCTGTTTTGTTTGGTTTAGAAGCGTTCTTGGGAACAAAACTAAAAGTATGTTCACATATCAATATTATTTTAATCACCCCGTTTACACAGGCAAATCTTAGATTATTAGCCGTCAAATTTGTTGTGCTTGTTATTCTCATATCTCAAGGAAAAGTTATGTTTCTTCTCTGTGCCACCGCGAGTACGTTTTTCTGCTATATTAAGCAATATGAATATATTTTAACTTAACATTTTATTAAAAATACCTTTACAAACCTCTTTTCCTTTCTAGCGTACATTTTTGTTTACTTTTACATTTGACATTTCTCCTCCTCATTCTCAAATATAATCGATAAAACTTTGTTGGACACCGAAAAGTTATCGGTTAAAACTGAGATTATTTTATAATTACAGATTAACAAGGGACGATTATTATATGGCTAATCTCTTGTTCTAATTACAGGGTGTTAAGCTCGAAAAGAGGATAATGTACTTACATATATGTGAACCTAGTATAAAAGCACGGCGCCATAAAAATGTGGTATTTACATTTTTGTTACATTTGTAGTAAATAAATACAAAAATATTATAAAAACTGCATATTTTTCCTACCTGGATACCACAAATTGCATGTAAACACTGAAGACAGCGGGTGTGAGTGGTCAAAGAAGCGGTATGAAGTTCGGATTGCCTACTCAATGGAAAGAACAGAAAAATCACTTCCGGTTATCCACGGACGTGTACGCAGCGTGCCTTAGAAGTACGCAGAAACATATCAAATTTGCTGTTTATAGAGATAGAGAGAAGCAACGACGTCACGGTCATGCGGTGGTGAGTTTTCGTTAACACGCAAACCCCATAAGATGGGCCATAGTATTTGATATGTTCTCCGTTTTTACGTGGAGACCTTTTCCACATTCAAAGGAAGTACCTATTCCAACATTCTTCTCCATCCGTGGCCCATTAATTTCAATAAAGTGAGCAGTGACTCTGAAAGTGATTTCGGAAGAATAGTGTTTAAAACCCAAAACCTTTTATCCAAGAAGAATTACATGATTTGATAAGGGGTCTAGCGTTATATGAAGAATCAGCGGAAGAATTGGCTGCAAGTGCGAGGGTCATCAACGTTGTGGCAGGTGATATTCTAATGCCTGGATTATAATGGAAGCAAGGGCACGGAGTGAACTATCACTTAATAATCTATTGTATGGGCAATGAATTCGAACGATTATAATGCACTTGAACGCAATGTAAAACGGAAGCATCTACAATCCTTACGAACTCGCCGCGATTTTTTACGATGCTTTATAACCAAGGTACATATAAGGCTTTTCTAATCTTTTAATTGGATGGAATTTTTACGTTGCTGTTCCCAACCCATAGCTGGGATGAATGGTTTTCTTTTTTTTAACAGAATACGTGTTTATATAGACGCTGCAGACTTCAGTGAGCCCTTAAACCGAAGTCGGAGTAGTCCCACTGAAGCTACACCTTTTTCTGCCGTCACTCAAGGTTCCAATCGGTTTGGTTACCGCGCGAACGAGGACCATGTAACTATAACTACATACCCAGAAAAACGACTGTACCCCATTCCCTAATTGTCTGTGAGACAGCCGTACAAAGCACCAATATTGTGAAAAAAAAGAGATTGGACCAAATGTGACGACGATCTAGAACATCCTGCTTATGCTTCGCTACAAATGTTGATCGAAAACTTGAAGTCAAGTAACTACACTCAAAATTTGTTTAAATTTGCGCATACTAAGATAGGTAACCAGTTTCCTCTCTTCATGAATGCAAATTTACACACCGTGTTAATTAAATTAAACACTGCCCGTTTGCTTTCATTTAGTATATGTGTGGCGTAGAACAAATTCCAAATTAGTTTGCTGAATTCTAAACATTTATTGTTCACAATTTCACAGTTTACACATAAAATTTTTAAAATTTGCTCTAAAATAACTTTGTTTAAATTTACGTATATAAAGGTATACAGTTTCATCTGCTAATTTGTCCAAAATTAAACACTGTCTGTTTACTTTCTGTCACGTAGAGAAAACTTGCACACAAATGGATTAAATACGAGCACTTACTGGCTAACCAGAATGGTGAAGCTATAGTATGTAGCAAAAGCTGCCAAAAGTTAAAATATTGTAATGCTCTAAGCTGCCCACAATATGTAGCTGTGGTTGTGGTGTATTATTGCTGATGTAGCTGATATAGCTACATAGATGATACATAGACACAAAATAGCTTGTGGCTGTGGTACTACATTCTGGTTAGCCAGTTAATGTTTATTATTAGTAAAAAATGTATTTTTACTTTCAAAATTTTTGTTATTTTAAACATTTTATGTCCATCAAAGCGCACTACCTCCACAGTCATCTTGACCAATACCCACAGAATCTTGGATGCTATAGCATAGAACAAGGGGAGCAGTTTCAACAGCACCTAAAAATTTTGGAAAAATTTACCAAGGCCGGTGACGATCCCTGTGATGGCTGACTACTGCTGGGGGATGCAATGTGTGATTTTCCTATTACACCTCATTCACACGAAAGTCGTGCAAAAGAAAGTTTTTATTTACATAGTAACGTCATAGCTAACTGCAGTTTTTGATGTAAATTTGTGTTTTCCTGGGAAGGTGCGCAATTAACGACGTGTAATGGACACTATATATCCAGAGCGCATGTCGTTACTACGTATCTAGAGAAAGTGGCAGATGTGAACCCGCAGAAACTACTAAACCTTATAACATCCCAAAATGAGGGAATGAATACCAAATCGTTAAAGGTTTTTAGAAGCATGGACGAGAAAGCGGGTAAACTGCTAACGAACGGAACACATGAGTGATCTTGGAAGCTGTCAAAACGAACTTCGTATGGAGGAAAATGAATGAGTCCGTCAACAAAAAAATGACAAAAATCAAGGCTATTTTGTAGCAACTTCAAACTTTCAGTTCACTAGAACTGCATGGTCTATAAAGCTGCATACCCAAAAATTATTTAAAAGCTTTTATAAAAGGAGTAAACTTTTGATGAAACTCTGCTTTTAATTTTTTTAGTTCGTTTCAAATTGGAAAACACCGTTGGTACAGTGATATTCTCATATAAACTAGATGTCTGTTTTTCTACTCAAATTTGTTAACATGTTTCTAACAGAAGCCTTGGCATAAGCTGAGTAATCAAATAAAGAGCAAATGGGTGCGGAACTCATAAATTTTATCAGATAGCTAAGCAGTAATTTGCAAGTTCATCTCTGATAAAAGCGTCAACAGATTAGCGGGGATCCCTAGCTCCCCAGCCAGGGGCGAACGCAGCTAAGGGCTGGGGTTGAGCATTTTTCTGCGTTAGTCCCTGTTTCCAGCCATCGGAACTTATCGNAAAGTTCATCTCTGATAAAAGCGTCAACAGATTAGCGGGGATCCCTAGCTCCCCAGCCAGGGGCGAACGCAGCATTGAGCATTTTTCTGCGTTAGTCCCTGTTTCCAGCCATCGGAACTTATCGTTATCTGGAAGAATGTAGAATATACCGAAACCTTCCTTGATGAAAAGCTTAAATTCGAAAGAATAATTTTCAAGCATGCAAAATTGGAAATAACGTTTTACGCGCTATGGATCTTCAGTAAAATGGTAATTTGCCGAGTTTAGGACGGCCGCCACTCACAGGCCGTTAACCGAAATGTGAACATGCCATCGAGCATCGTTATAATTGAAATGCTCCACAGCATTCATACATTTTTGTGTTGGCTTTCTACGATTCTTGTGGTTTCCAAACACTTAATCAAAAATAAAGACGAATAGTCGAAAACAAAGAATGCACTTCGATTCGGAGTGGGCGCAGCACGAGTGCAAATCTAATTTAGCAAAAGTAATGTGTTTAGCCACTGAAAAATCGAAATGCACCCAAGCAAATGAGGCAAACACTAATTAAATCGCCGCGCGAAATGCGAATACGAATTTGCAAGTTCTACATACACGCGCACACGAATACGGTATTCGCCCGTTAATGAGTGCGTGTGGCTTGCCGAGCCCAATGATACGCTGAGCACGAGTGACAGTTGACAGTTGACACCGCAAGACGCACCGCACCAGCCGCTGCTTCCTATGCAAATACTTATGAACTGTACACGACCGAGAAAAGCACCAAATGGGCGTTTACAAAAACACTTCCGCAAAACAAAGCAAAAAGCACCGGAATCACTACGGTGGCAATTGCGCCACACTTTAGCGTCGTTTAAGCGCCTGCTGGCTGAATGTGATGAATATTGGCTCATTCGTTCGCTGGCTGCGCTTGCGCAAAAGGACACGTGCTGTGGCGCCGCAATGGGAGGGCACTGAAGCACTCGTCGGCGGCGGTGTCCAGCGGAGCTTTTCGCCAAAGAGAAATGCACAATTCGACAACACCAGACCCAAACCGAAGGCCAAAAATAACAATGAAACCCTAAACCCGTAACAACTCAACAGCCTGTACTGTGACTATTAGAACAACAACAAGAGCAAAAAAAAAAACACGCCTGCATTGGCAGGCTAAAACTACAAATTTTGCCAGCTTTTAGTTGAGTAACACAGAGCTACGCATGCCAGGCACCAATCAACATTTTCGGCAACAAGGAGGCAGCCGGCAGCCGTCGCCGTTGCGTTTCAGTGGCTGCTGCTTGTCGCTGCTGGCAGTAACAACTTCTTTCAGCTGCCGGTGCAGTGGCAGCGCTTACAACTGCAGTGTGGCGCAAGCGTTGTAAAACACACCATTTTATAGCGATTGACGAGCTTAGACGCAGCTCAACCCCACGGCGGGGTGGCAGCACTAAAAACAAAACACAAAAAAAAACAACCAAACCAAGATACTCAAAGCATGCGTCCGTACTTGGCGCGCTCAGTGGGTTGCGTTACGCCGCGCCAGGTTGGGAAGGTTCGTTCTGGTAAGGCCGCTGGTCGGTGTATTGAATGCAAATACTCTATGCTCGCTGGAATATTCATATTTGTACGGTACTTATTGCGGTCGGACAAAAATAGCAGCGTATCATCGTTCCCACCGCTAACATCGATTTGATTACTGTCCTAAGTGCACGAGCGCCGCGGCGTTTGTTTCGGGTCGCCTGTTGCCGCGTATGGCCGCCTGCTGCTGAACGGTGGCTGATTTGAGGTAAGTCGTAAATTGTTGCTAGCATGCTGGCGCCCCATTTTTGCCATTCTTCTCAACTCATTTTTCCAGTAGTCAAATAGGTGATCACAACTAATTTTTGAATTAGATTTGCTCATTACTCTTGAAGCCTGTGTGATTTGATTTCATGCGAAGTTCGCAAGGTGTTTGTTATGTAATACTTAAGTTACAATTGAGGTATATTTTTCAAATGCCTTAGCAACATTTTTTAATAAGGTAGTTCCTTACAGAGTTGGGACAGTCTTATCTTAGAAAAGTGAAGAAATTTGGCGGAGTATATTTCAGCCTTAGTTTCTTCGCATTTCACGGCTACTGTAAAAAGTTTCGGAAATAAAACCGACTAAAAATTAATTTAGTAAGAGACTTCCAGTAGAAAGGCTTCGGGCTTAAAAATATCTTTTTACAAAATGTCTGATATTTATGTTATAAGTTATAAAGCATACATAACGCTCGTATCTAAACTTTTGGTAGAATCTAAAATACTTTTTTTGGATTCCAAAAAAGGATAGATACTGCGGGTTTTTCCAAAATACTGCATCTATACTTTTTTTTCTGCCTAAATTCTTTAATTCACAGCAGTGGCGTTCCCGGGGGGGATATGGGGGGATAGATCCCCCCTTCGTCATTGAACTACAATTATTTACTTTTAAATTAATAACACAATACTATTTTATCCTTCTGATTTAAATTTTTTTTATTTCAGACGGATGACAAATCTTTTAATGAATATATGAGTAGTCCACTTGCAAACAGCGTTATGTGATTTTATAAAAGTAAACCATAAATTAAAAAAAAAACGTATACGACAACAAGTAACATCCGAACTGTATCTTTTTTTATTACCTGAAAATTTGGATAAATAAGAGCCTAATACCATTAAAAAAATAAAATTGCAGTATGGTAGATTTGCAAATTTTATATTTAAAAATTTAATATTGCAAGTTTTGAAACAGTAACTTTTACATAGCTAGCTTTTTTTAGCTTTTCGCGTTCTCTCCTCTAGGAAGATTGGTTTGCTTCTTTTTTGCGACCTCTTCCACTAGGCACCGAAACTACCACGTTTTCTTGCAGTTTTCTAAGTTCATACGAAGAGGAGACATTTGAAAGTGTATAAATAAGTATTATAGCGACTTTTGCAAGAGTAGTTAACATTTCATGCTATTTTTTTCAGAATATAGAAAAATTTTTCACTCTGCTGTTAGTGGACATGAAACCCACCAAAAACTAAAAATCTAAAAAAAATTTACATAGCGCACTTTGCAAGTGGACTACTCAATTGTTGAATATGCTATCTTATTTGTCCCTTCTTTTTATACAATTAAGGAGCGGCTGAATGGTTTAACGATGTTAGCGGTACATAATGATGTGCCGATTACAACACAAGAAGTAATTGAAAAAATGTGTGTTAAGCAACGAAGATTAAAAATCGCTTTATAAGTAATAAGATTTTGTAGACTTGTACATAAATAAATGTAAATAGATACGCGTAAATATATAAATATGCAGATATATTCAATGTGTAAAAACTGAAGTGTATACTAACGAAACTTCTACAAAACAAAACTGGACTACACACTAATTAATTAAAATGGTGTAGTAATTTAATTTTTTAAATTTAAATAAAGCATGAATTCCCCAGGGAATAACCGAGTAGACAAAAAATATATAACGGTAGAAATGGCACATACATACATATATGAAAGAATGCCCACAGGCGACGCACTATAGGCAAAACACGAGTTTTTTTTCAAAATCGTAGATCTTCGCTTAGAAAAGAGATAATGGAATGCAGCATTTAACCCTTTAATGCAGAGTCTGTCATATATGAAACGCTTTTTAACCCTTTCAAGGCAGAGGAAAAAGGTTCTCAATATGCTTTTGAACGTGCTTTTTCTCATGTTGACGTAGATATTAATCGTAGAAAATTTTTCCATAGTAAAATAATAATAAAAAAAATAAAAAAATAAAAATATTAAAAATAAAAATAAATAAAAAATAAACATATTGAGAACCATTTTGCCTCTGCCTTGAAAGGGTTTAAAAGCGTTTCATATATGACAGACTCTGCATTAAAGGGTTAAATGCTGCACTTTCGTAAAGATATCGACCAGTATAACCATATAAATTTTTTTGTGAAAGCTGATAGTTTACGAGTTATTAGAGTTTAAAGGTAGCTTTTCTTTTTCCAATCTGGCCACTCGGGTACAGCATCCAATGTCCCAAGAATCGAGTCTTAAGATAAAATAAAGATAAATCTTTCAGAAACAGTGCTAATGGTTTATTAAATATAGTGTTTTCTAGTGGAATAGTTTTGCTCATATATTCAAAGTATATGGGATCCAAAATCCAAAATTAAAAAAAGTGACAAATTGAACGATATTTTGAGGGTTAAGTTATTGTTGTTGTAACTTCTCTATAGTTTTCCTATATTATATGATCATTTATCTTCACGATAAAAAAATTTTCATTCCATTATCTCTTTTCTAAGCGAAGATCTACGATTTTGAAAAAAAACTCGTGTTATGCCTATAGTCCGACGCCTCTAGCCATTGTGCATCACAACTTTAAGTTATCGATGCAAATTTTTTTAATCCCCTTCGCCAAATCCTGGCTACGCCACTGATTCACAGTGTTCGTGGAAACACGTTATAAAAATGCATGGTTATACTTTTATGTAAAAAATAGGGACACGACATCTTGACCAGTTTTGACTACTTTCCCTTCATTTGTGTAATGTTTATTATTTTTTTATTAAAGACTGGTTATTTATATAATACACCACACCCGATAAATGCACTTTTGAAACTTTATAGAAAATTTTCGAGTATGCAGTTTCGTAGCTTATTAATAATAAAGTATAAATTTCAATAGGCTAAGAACTCGCTGATTTTTTTGCCGACGCATTGGTGTTATTATTTTCTTCTACACAAAACAAATTGTCTAACTTAGTAACTTTTCAAACTGGAAATTTGTTGTTGTGCAACTTTTTTGAATTTTTTTCGTTTTTGTACAAAGTGAGAAATTTTAATTTACATGGCCTTTTTTAAAACAAAAAAATCATAAAAAGTACGTTCTGCTATTTTTTCGTATGGAGAAAAACTAAAAATCAAATGATTTTTTAGCAACAGCAAACTTATTGTACTAAAATTTAGTAAGCTACAAAACTGCATACTTATTTGTTTACTATTCTGATAAAGAACTTGAAGTTTTTACAAAAGTTTGTTGATTTTTGTTTAAATATTGCACAAATTTTTAAACCAGAGTTTAATTTAAAAAAGTAATATAAATTAAATATCAAAAAAAAAAATAGGTTGTTAAAACTTGTCCATATGTGTTCCGGTTATAATTTTCCAATTGGGCGTAAAAAAATTAGAAAACTGGAAGTCAAAAAGTGATAAGTCTATTTTTTTTATTTTACAGGTTCTGAGTATGCCTTGAATTTTTTAATTTCATACGTGTACATTGATTAACTATTATATCATATATGTGTGTGCATTTGAAATACATGCAAATTAAAATTACATACGCAGTGATTTCTTTTAAAATATGTATTAACAATGTTTTTCATGTTGAATGCTTTTCGTAAACTTTTTATTTATAGCTGCGCGTAAAATAATAGCAACAAAACTCAAAATTATGCTGTTTGCTACTATTATTATTATTATTTATTTATTTATTTTTAATAATTTTCATTTAAGATATACATAATTCTATCTATAACAGAAACCACATAAATACAAATTTTAAAGCTTGCACAAAGTTCACAAAAATTAACTTTTAACTCGAACTTTTTATTCAGAATCTTTAACATATTTTCGGATATGTAGTTTTGTAGCTCAATCAATTCTAGTATAATAAAGTGCAAGTTTGAGGTCGCTAAAAGTTACCGTTGATTGTTTAGATTTTTTTTTTTTTTAGGGTGTTGCGCATTTTCATCCATATAAATGCTTGTGAACTTGTGCGCCTTGGCATGTGCAACGTATTTGTGCCCATTAGCGGCAGTACAGTTAGTGAATCGCACAATTCTTACTGCAAACAAGAAAAATGTTTAGCTTACAACTGGACAAGTCGCATTGTTAAATGTTAGTGAATCGAACTACTGAATCGAGTTACAGTAGTCCGAACACTGCTCTAGAATGCAGACAATAATTATGAAATATCTCCGCATAATTGATTGCGCTGAGGCTGCATAACGCTCGCAATAACGTTGTCTTTCCACAAGGAGCAAGTACATTAGACCATTTCGAAAAAAGTTCGCCGTATACCCCTCAGTCTAAAGAATTTTTGCAAGCCAATTTCGAAAAAAACATTTATCTTTTTGCCGAGTAGAATAAGGGTTGCCTTTTTAATGTTTTTGTCTCGAGAAGATAATTTATTTGTTCGAGGGTTCAGTACCCCGTTCTAGTACTTACCCACCAGATCGCAGTTCTAATCATACTGACTTACTAACCTAATGTCAATAAATTTCAGCTCAACAAAAGTCATTAAACATTTGCTTGTTTTTGCCTCATAAATCATATTAAACAAATTTTAATACTTAAGGACGAGAACACCTTCAATTTAAAATAACCACAATAACCACATGATCAAGTCTAAATAGCAGCAGAATAGCTGCCCTTGATTGTGGTTGGGTAGGCCTATGGAAAAAAGTGGAAAAAGCAACAACGGTTTATAAGGCGAGCTTATCACAGTTTGTAGAACACTGGATTTGGAAACTGGGTCGTTGGATCGAAATAGCAGCTATAACTTCTACCATTTATAAATTATTGTTTCCACAATAGTTTTCCATTGAAAACGGCCTCAAGCTCAATAAAAATTGTTTAATTAAACATTTGCGACAGAATATTTTTTATTATTCCAGTAGAACTTTTTAAGACAAAAATTTAGACATCTCGTTTTAAAAATTTGGAACTATAAATATTTACATTTTACAAATTTCATTTACGAATCGACACTATACGCCGTATAGGAAAAGCAAAATTTGTAATTGTCTCCCGGTTAAAATGAGTGAAGTACAAAGTATGTTCGATATTTTTTTTGTTTGGAAGAAACTACCTGCAAGGAATTCCCAAAGATCAACACGATTTTTTACTAACTTCAAACTGGCACTTTGTTATACTAAACTGCCAACTTGTATGCACATTTATTGAATTTTCCTGAGTTTGGCACGAAGTTAAAAGAAATGTTGCCTACATTGTGAGAAATTCCCTGTGCCAATAATTTAGTGTGGTACTGTACTTACATACATATAGAAATATTATCACGAAGCTTCGTTTTACGAAAATTTTCATATATGAAATTTACAATTTTTTTTTGTTATTTATGGCCTTATAACAATTATATTCAACAATTTTATTGAGCTTAAGGCCGTTATTAAAGAACAACTTTGGAGAAAAACAACAGTATTTTACATTTTGGTAGAGGTTATAGCTGCTATTTCGGAGATTACCAAGTCTCCTCATCAGACTTCTTCAACCGCCGTGACTGGGATATGAACCAGCGACCTCGGGTTAAAAAGACAATGGTCTACCCACTGAGCTAAGTTCTTCACGTAAACTATTTTGCCTTTTAGACTTTTTCATATGTAAACCCAACCAAAATCCAGGGGAGGCAATTCTGCTACTATTTAGACTTGATCATGTGGTTGTTGTTGTTGTTGGTGGTTTTTTGTTAATACATATTCTATTTTTAGAATGTTTAACTTTAGGTGTGCTCGTGCTTAAGTTATTTGTTATTTATGGCCTAATTTTACATTGTTTTGTTTTTCTAAATAGAAAGTTTTCCAAAATACAGCATTGAAATTGATGTCGTTTTTAGCCGACTTCAAAAAAGGAGGAGATTATCAATTCGTCGGAATATTTTTTTAATGTATGTTACCGCATAACTTTCTACCACGTCAACCGACTTCGATAATTCTTTTTCTATCGGAAAGGTATTACCTCCCATATTAATTTGGTTTAGATCCGATCACAGGATCATGAAGAAATTAACGGGAATCTGAAATTTTATAAGAGATCTGAAGTCGGTTATGTTTTGCTTCAAAATCACTTGTTTACATATTATTTATGTAATTTAACCTATCCTCTTTTCTAATATTAGGCTTGTTTTTTAAATTTTCGGGCTATTTTTGGGCCCAGAGAGGACCACATACATTCTCTGCTCCCGGTATCAGATCTGAAATTTCTAGAGTCTTTAGAGCTAGGTGAGGTACTGTGATCTATCTACCTAAGTGCGAAATGCTCTCACAAAAGTGAATAAACTGCCCAAAGCCACGGGAACGTAAAAAACCCAACCGAAACTAAGAGCTCAACCAGCCACCGACGTAAAACCGTAGACCGTGCCAGCTGACACGACCTATCCTAAGGAGTTCTCGTGTTAACGAAAACGCACCAACGCACGTTGTCGTTGCTTCTCTCTCTCTCTCTCTATCAACAGCAATTCATATTTTGATACGGACGGCAGGTACGGAAGGACTCTAAACGTCAAACCGCATAAAATTTTAATTTAAGATTTGAGCAGTAGCAATCATAACGTTAAACTAATGGTTCACTTGATATTTTTTCACTTATCATCAAAGAAAAACAGCTAAATATGCACATATTTTTTAGCTAAAATTTTAATGTTTTAATGTTTTCCTCTTCTTCTGGCAGTTTGACACTTTTCATAAACTCACCTGGAAAAAAGTCTGGCCGTGAGAAGCAAATATTAACCGCTCAAAGTGATTTCAACAGCCCGAGAATCAACCAAATAAACACAAATTGGGCACTGTCGGCACCTGCAGGCAGCGTCGGGCGAGCAAAAGAGCAGACTTATTGTGCGTTCCGGTTTCAAGAATGCAAAAGTTGGCCACCCTGCAATATTAAGGCGCACGCCACAAATCGGAGGAGAAGCTCGGCCAAACACTAACATATGTATGTGTAAGCGCCAATCTATTATTGGCCAAAAGTGAAGCAATCGATGGTCAAGAGAAACATGTTTCCATTTTTTGAAGAGTCATTGTTATAACGAATCCCATTCGCCCTTTTAAGTCATAAAATCCCGAAAAAAAAGCGAAATCCCGAAAAAAAGCGAAATCCCGCAAACTGGCAACTCTGCCCCAATGTCACCTAGCGAGTTTATTTTTTGCCAATAAGTTTCTTATTACATAACAAATATATTCCGAAAATGAACAAACTCGATCAATAAATAAGAGCTGTCTAAGTATCTCTCGCCATATTGGTAGTCTATATTGAGACCAGATGTCTAAGGAGTAACCTCCAAAATTTTTATTGAAATCCATTAAGTAGTTTTGGACTCAAGTTATTAAAAAGAAGATTGCTATCATTTTACATACATATGTAGCTATTTGTATGTATGTATATAATAGATGGCTTACATTGCATTAATGTATGATATGAAAATATTACCCAGGCTAACTCTAAAGTCCAAGACAAGAAATTCCACATGAATCGTGCGATAAATTCACCTTGCATAGCAATAACAATAAATATTTTGGCGCTTACAATTTTGCTAAGTGTGTGCCCGAGTTTCTGGTGTGCTTCTTGATGTAGATACACAAAATTGAGGGACTTACAGCTTTACGTCGCCTCCGATCGGCAAATGGATTTTATGAGAAGCGTTTTCATGGGCAAAATACACTCGGAGGATTCCCATGGCCTGCCGAGAAAAAAAATCTAAGTTAGATACTACTTTGATCTGAGATCGAATCTAGCTCCTACGGAGTGGTAGTACGCCCTATTAACCACTCATCCACAGCGGCAGCCACTCAGCAATAACAACTGCGAGTTTGCATACATACCAGTTTTAGTTACATATTTCTTACAAAGTTTGGTACCTTTATGGCAACTACTGGCAACCAATAAAAGCCAACAACCGTTTTGAGTATGTAGCAAATTTTGTATTTGATAAAGCCTAATCAATTTTATTAGGTTTTTTTTTTTTTTAAGAGAGAGAAGGTGGAACTAAAGTGTTTGAAGTGGTCAATTCTCTGTGCGCGATGTATGTATGCAACTTTAGCAGCATTCATTAAACGAAATGGCCAGCAACAAGAAAGCTAGGCGGGCGGATTGCATCCGACCAAATGACCGAGCCAAAATCGAAAGATAGGAAGGAGAAAGTAATGTGTTGGCGCTTTGTGGCGCAATACGCCATTCTGGATAATATTTCTTGTGCACCAATACCACAACAACAGCAAACACAGCATAGTGTAGTGAGAAATATGTGCAACAATGTAAAGAAAATGCAGAACTTTGGTGGAGCAAAATAGGGAGTATGCCGCATCAATGCTGTGGGATGCACTTTGTTCGCTTTGTGTTGTCACTGCTGCCAAAAACCATCATTGTTGTTGTTGTTATTGTTATTACTATCTCTGTTGCTCCATCACTCGGTAGGAGGGGCGGCTATTGCTGCTGCATTGCGAAATATGATGACATATCGCGTCATAGTTCAAACGGCAGGGATTCCTCTGATCAATTTTGTACGCAGCAGGCGCCATCCTTGCTGACTGCCCATTTGCCAGAAACAGAGACAACCAAACATTGGCGCTGCTTGCGTAGCCCGAAAGTATGTACACATGTTTATTTGTTTGTGGTAACTCCTTCTGCTCCAAGCCCCTTTCATATGTACTTATACAAAGGTATATAAATATGTACGGTTAAGTAACCCCCGACGCACAGCCGCACACCTACACGCGCAGATACGGTAGAACTTATTAATCCAAGCGAGCCATCAANATAAATATGTTTATTTGTTTGTACGTTCCTTTAGTGTGGTAACTCCTTCTGCTCCAAGCCCCTGTCATATGTACTTATACAAAGGTATATAAATATGTACGGTTAAGTAACCCCCGACGCACAGCCGCATACCTACACGCGCAGATACGGTAGAACTTATTAATCCAAGCGAGCCATCAAATGTTTAGTTGGTATTATTAAGGTACAGAAATAAGTCTAGTGAGATGTGGTGATCTCCGTGATTGCAGCCAATTTCTGCCTGGAACTCGCCTAGCTTTTTATAGATTATATTTATTGATGCACACAGGAATGGAATTGTGACTGGCCAGAAAAACAAAAAATAAATAAACAAAAATTTTTGCAAGCACTCTACAAACTTACCAGACTCTTTTATGAATCTTAGCAGTCTGTCGAAGTAAATACCATGGGGCTCGTCTATTCTCAATATATCCAACCCAAAAATTACCATCTATATAAGTCTTGCGATAGCAGAGCAAATGTTCCATACTCTCCACAAAATCTACGCAGTGGACCGTCGATCATACTATCGGTCCTTTTCACGAATAGTGATCATTGCCAGAGGGAAGTTTGTGCACCCTCTGCGACATCGTTCGAGGAGGCTTAAGATTAACAAAGGAATGGTGTGCCAAGTTAGGACTTAGTATAAATCCGTACCGGTCATGAGGGACATTACCTTGGATGGCGTCGTGGCCAACGTCGCCAGCGAAGTGCAGTATATACTTACGATTAATCCTGGACACCAAGCTTCNAGCACCCTCTGCGACATCGTTCGAGGAGGCTTAAGATTAACAAAGGAATGGTGTGCCAAGTTAGGACTTAGTAGAAATCCGTACCGGTCATGAGGGACATTACCTTGGATGGCGTCGTGGCCAACGTCGCCAGCGAAGTGCAGTATATACTTACGATTAATCCTGGACACCAAGCTTCTATGGAATGATGTGGATGCAATCACATCCAAGGCGACGAAAGCATTAATGGTGTGTTTTTCGGGAAAGTCCTGGGGATTAAAGATGGCCGATGTCGTGACATTCGAGGAACAATGTTATTTGTGACAGACCGTACAGTCACAGTGATTTTCTTCCGTGACTGTGACAAAACAGCAATAAAAACGTTGCACAGAAATCTTTACCGAGTGAACTAAGGGCATTAATGTGAACTAAGGGTTTTAATGGTGTGAAATTCTACNATATGGAATGATGTGGATGCAATCACATCCAAGGCGACGAAAGCATTAATGGTGTGTTTGTCGGGAAAGTCCTGGGGATTAGAGATGGCCGATGTCGTGACATTCGAGGAACAATGTTATTTGTGACAGGCCGTACAGTCACAGTGATTTTCTTCCGTGACTGTGACAAAACAGCAATAAAAACGTTGCACAGAAATCTTTACCGAGTGAACTAAGGGCATTAATGTGAACTAAGGGTTTTAATGGTGTGAAATTCTACTATCAAAAACATTGATCTGATTTAAGTCTTAAATAACCTGTCATTATAAGGACATTTCTTTAAGGTTAACATCACTGGTGGCAGTTTTTTGATATGTATTTGCGACTGCTACTGTTACTGCTATTGTGGAAGGCGCAATCCTATTACAAAAACATCATCGTCTGTCATGGTGACTTTTTGGAACTTGTCACAGCAGCTACCCGTTACTTTTGAGTTACCGTGACAAAGTCACAGGTATAAAAATATCTGCCACCTCTACTGGGGATGTATCCCCAGGATCCTAAGATGGCTATACACCATGATAGTACAGCTAATAGTAACATATGGGGCGGTGGGTTAAGTTTCAAGAACCACTCTGGCTACCGTGAGACAATCGCACATCAAGNTTATCAAAAACATTGATCTGATTTAAGTCTTAAATAACCAGTCATTATAAGAACATTTCATTAAGGTTAACATCACTGGTCGCAGTTTCTTGGTATTTATTTGCGACTGTTACTTTATTACAGTCCGTAGCAGCGACTGTGACTGTTACTGCTATTGTGGAAGGCGCAATCCTATTACAAAAACATCATTGCCTCTGTTCCTTTGCCGCAGTCTGTCATGGTGACTTTTTGGAACTTGTAACAGCAGCTACCCGTTACTTTTGAGTTACCGTGACAAAGTCACAGGTATAAAAATATCTGCCACCTCTACTGGGGATGTATCCCCAGGATCCTAAGGTGGCTATACACCATGATAGTACAGCTAATAGTAACATATGGGGCGGTGGGTTAAGTTTCAAGAACCACTCTGGCTACCGTGAGACAATCGCACATCAAGCTACAACGACTGCCCTGTGTCTGCATAACGGGAGCGACGCACACGCTTCCGACGACAGCGCTGGAATTGGTCCTTGAACTCGAGCTCCTTTGTATAACCAAAGACCAGGTCGCCAAAAAACTCTGCTCAGTTTTGCCAGAGAGGCATAAGGAAGAGGCAAGGTAATTTCCTCCAGGATAATGCGAAGCTAGGGTCATCGCTCCCCCTACCTCTGCTTCCGAGTGATGACATATGTAGAACTATAGGTTTTGAAAACAGGTTTAAAATCGAGTAAAGCAGTAAAGCCATCTGGAGTATATCCGCCTTCGAGAGACTCCTTCAGAATAGAAGAAATAGGGGCAGGAACTCAACTCC
>NW_016163353.1:33307-37036 GCF_001687245.7 Rhagoletis zephyria | reverse complement strand
TTCGGCTCCGCCCGAACTTAGACTTTCTTACTTGTTTTTATTTATTTCTTGTTTTATTTAATTTTCTTTTAATTTTAAGTTGTATTGTTGATTCATTTAATTTTTTATTCTTATCTTATATCCTTTTTTCTTTTTTTAATATAATTTTTTTCTTAATTTTTAGATGTTAATCTTTTAAAAAAAAGAATATTTTTTTTAATTTCATTTAATTTTTAGGAACTCGTTTTATGTTGTTGTTTTTTGAAAAATTTGTTTTTCTTTCTTTAATTCAATTGTAATTAAATTTTTAGAATTGATTGTTTCTAAAAGAGAGAAATTTTTAATTCCATTTAATTTTTAGAAATTCATATTGTTTACTTTTTCTTTTTTTAAATGTTATTATATTTGTTTTTGTTAATTTAATTTTCTTTTAATTTTTAGTATTTTTTTTTTTAAAAAGAAAAATATATATTTTTATCACATTTCACTTTTAAAATCTTATTTTATTATTTTGTCGGCTTTTAATCATTTTTAGATAAATTTGCAAATTAAAAATATTTTTATTTTTTTTTTTTTTTGTAAATCTTAAGTGCTAATTTTTTCTCCTTTTTTGATTAATTTTTTTTTCCTTTTTCTAGTTTAATATTTTTATCTGTTTGTTAAGTACTACTTTTTTTATTTTTCTTGTCCTAATTTTAATTTTTAGATTTTGTTTTAAGAAGATAAAAAATATATATATGTTTTTTCAAGTTCATTCATTTTTTTAAATATTTTAATTATTTTTTCTATATTTTTATTTAATTTAATTTTCTTTTATTTATTAGTATATATTATTTTAAATGAGAAAATATGTATATTTTTTAATTAATTTAATTTTTTTTAATTTATATCTAAGAGGCGAACAGCATAACGCTAAGATCTTCTCGTCAGCACATCTTTCAACTAGTCTTTTGAAAGACAGTAAGGTGCTTTCAAGGAAGTTGCCAGAATTGCCCGGTTACTGTACTAAAACCTAACCAAAACTTTATATATTTCATTAAATGAGTGCTCGTTTAATGTATGTATACTCGTACGGTTTCAGGTTAAATATCTCCAGTAAGCACTTAAAAATATGAAAATTAGGCAACAAAAGTGAAAATATTCCTCCGGAAAAAAAATTATCTTTTACAAACCTCTTCACACAGACACCGAGCAGCAAATATGTAGAGTTTATGGAAACTTTTTGTAGATAGAAATACATTTTTCCTAAACACTTAGCGATGGCAGCAGCCAGTTTAAAAACTTGTATTCAAAGATATTACCTAAATATCCTCCTAAATAGGTTTCATATTGCATGAAGGTATACAGTCTTTGCAGTTAGGTACATACATATGTACATATGTATAAGGTTTACAATATATTATTTGAAATGCATACGGAGCTGCCAAATTTTACTATAAATACAATAAATATTAAAGCTCTTAAACTATGTAATGGCTGCAGTACTTATCATAAATACGCGATGCCATTGTTCGTTTAATGAACTGGCGGAGTTAAGCCGATTTGGCTGCAGTAAAGCGCCAACATAATTAACAGAAACAATGTGTGCTATTGTGCCAAAATTTTTCATATGTTAATCGTTGTCTACCGCATACGTATATACATATGCAGGTATAACTATGTAAAAGCAAGAGGATTTGCTTGTTATACTTTATTATGCCCTCAAGTATGGAATCAAGCATTAATGCATATACATATGTAAGTACTCATAAGTATGAATGTATGTGCAATAGCCTCAGCAATTTTAACCCCGTCGCATTAAAGGTTGATGTGCACTTAACATTGTAAGCGTTTTTGAAATTGAATTTTGGTTTGATTAATTAATTAAAACTGGAGATACATTCATCCAATAATAAATTATGGCAGAATAACATATAATCTCAACCACCGTAACAGAATTCTCCAATTTTTGTATAATTCAATTAGTTAACTCCACTAAACTAAAAGTTGGTGCTTGCCAAAGTTAAAATACCTTGCAAATGCAAATCGATCTTTACGAAAATGTGTGACAATTTTAGGCCTAAATTAAACTATGCTCAAGATAAGTATTCAGTAACGATAGTCGAGTCATTCCTATATATTGGTCGCCTAACAAGAGTGTTTAGAGGTGTTGCATCCACCTCTCATGTGTATACTCTGAATGCCAGTTACCATATTTCCATCTTGCAACGCAATCCAGGTCTTGAAACCATTTGATTTCCGCCTTAGTTTTTGGTAAGTTGTATTCGCGGGACTGCATTACCGTCTGTCAACATCTGAAGCACTTCACACTCGCGTTTTTAGCCTCTCTTTTCTTTCTTTTGAAAATATGTCTCTCCTTCCACATTAATTGAAATTCCATAAACACAACTGCTCCCTAGTTCACTTATTAAGAGCTGAATACAATGTTACGTATACGCCACGTACATTTCACTCAAATTATAAAGAAAGATGTTGAATTTAGAGCGGAATTAGCGTAATTCACTTTATCTTATAATCTGCACTATCCTTTAAATAACTTTGTTGTCTTGGCTTTAATATAATTTTCAACTACTTAGACATCTACAAGAACGTCAATGGTAGGGTAGGGACATCGATTTTTAAACTTGCCATATGTTCTGAATACCCAAGTAGTTACGGTTTACGTATTTTATTATTCTATGACGCAAGAGCACCAAATAAAAGGATGACAATGCATACATAGATACATATGTATATACACACTAATGTACATATGCCAATAGCAGTCCTGCACTACGTCTCCTCTGTCACGTTTTTGTTTTTAATCACGTAATTGAGTGTAATGACATATCGATTTGTTTTATTACACAGCTACATATATAAATATATGGTATCCAGGTACGTTTGAGGATTTTATGAGGTGCTAGATTTAAAGTAAAGGTTATGCTTTACGGCCAATGTATTTTATTGTCGCCACATACATTATATGTTCATATGCAGGTAAATATAGAGTTTATGGCTCATATGCTATTAGTTCAATTTGAAGCAACTCATAAACGTATTTTGAAGTGAAACTTCTTTAGCGGCGGTTGGTTGGTTCGGAGTAAATTGGCAAATTCAACGGAAATTGCACACGGAAATGGTTGGTACAGAAACAAGTGCTTCTTGAATGTATGATATTAATTTAACAAAAGCTTGCTAATAAAAGCTTAAAAGAATAACACTTAGAAAAATACGTTGGTTGAAAGTAAAGGTGAGTACGTACATGGATAAAGAAAAGGATAAAGGCAAAGGTAAAAATAAAAACAAAACCAAAGATGTGTAAAGATAAAGGCAAAAATGAAGACCAAGGTAATTTTAAACACTTTGCTTATACAAGGGCAAAGGTAAAGTGGAATATGTAGATGAAGAAAATGATAATCATAAAAGTAAAAACAAAGATAAAGTAAAAACAAAAATAAATATAAAGAAAAAGGTGAGAAGCAAAGATTAAGATAGAAGAGAAAAGATTAAAATAAAAGTAATTAATAATAATAATAATATCCTAACGGTTTTTACCCTCCCTTCCCGCCCATCCGCACGAGGGGCGCAGTCCGCATGACGTACGGAACCAATATTTTAAATTTTTGTGCCGAGTCACGATAGGCAGGAGTTTGTTAAGTGTCGAGATCTAAAACTGTTCAGCTACAGAACTAAATTCATCAGCTGATTTTATGTATTTATGTCAATAATTCACTTATTGAGAGAGGAGAGTATCGCTTTCTTAATGCT
>NW_016163353.1:0-32686 GCF_001687245.7 Rhagoletis zephyria | reverse complement strand
ACATTACTTTACATTTCTTAAGATTTAGAGGCATAAGATTTACTTTACACCAGTAAGCCATGCTGTTTAAGTCTGATTGTAGCAAAGACCTTTCTTCAATTGAAACGTACGATTTATAAAGTTTTACATCATCTGCATACATTAAAATTTTGGAGAATTTTATATCTGTAGAAATATCGTTTATAAAAAGCAAGAACAGAATCGGGCCTAGGTGGCTACCCTGAGGGACTCCTGAAGTAACATCAATGACGTCAGAGATAGTATTTTTAAACAATACCCTTTGTGATCTATCATAGAGGTATGAAGGGATCCAACGTAGAAAATTAGGTGGAAGACCAAGAAGATCAAGTTTATAGATTAAAGAGAAGAGGATAAATATAGAGACACAGTGACTTAATCTGGGAACTATTTTGGGATTTTAGAGATTTTCGGGATTCTCAGGTTTTATCGATATATTAATCGACATTTTTATCAATCTTGTTATCGATTTTGTTATCGATTTTGTTAACGATTTTGTTATTGATAATTTTATCGATTTCCTAATCGATTATAGATATTTTTGTTGATTTTTCAATCGACTTTGCTACCAATATTATTATCGAATTCGCTATCGAAATTTTTACCGAATTCCTCAGAGATTCTGTTATCGATATTTTATCGATTTTGTTATCGATTATTTACCTATTTTGTTATCGATTATTTATCGATCTTTTTATCGACTATTTTCGTCCTTTTTATCGATTATTTATCGATTTTTTTATCGATTATTTGTCGATTTTTATCGATTTCGTTATGGATATTTTCATCGATTTAGTTATCGATTATTTATCGCTTTTGTTTTTTTTGTTGTGATATTTTTATCGATTTTGTTATCGGAAATTTTATCGAGCTTGTCATCGATATTTTTATCAGTTTTGCTATCGATATTTTGTTAGATGTTACTATCTATGTTGTTACCGACATTTTTATCAGTTTTGTTATCGATATTTTGTTAGGTACTAACTTTAATGAGCTAGCAGCTTTTATAAAAAAATTTCATTCTTTCTTGACGTTAGAATTTTCGGTATCTTCGAGTACCATAAAGGTCGATAGGAAAATTTGCATATATAGAGTTTCTAGAACCCTGCTGGAGGTGGAGCTGAAGTCCCTATAATTCAATATCAAAGCAGCGTGCTGCACGCTTTTCAGTTTGCTAATATACATATACGTGGACTTGTCCAAAAATGGAAATGGGTGGAAAAATGCGAAAACTTTCGGATTTGCTCGAAACTTCTTAGGTGCTTCCGGTAATATATATTATAGCTTTTCGGAATTCCTATAATGTTTTTTCGCACTTTTAACACTTATAAGTGTTTCTCATGTTTCGGATTTTCTGTGTTTTATACAGGATTTTTTAGGAACCTTAAAATTGGAAGGTACACTAATGTGAATCGTGGCTGTCTTAAAATCGAAAAATAAAAACATACAACCCCGGCTATTATTGGGTTCGAAAATATGAAGAAAATGTTGTTTTTATTTAAGTCTTAAAAAGCAAAAATACTAACTCGTTTTCCAACTCAATGTGCTAAAAAACTATAACTTATTATTTTATTAACTTTCTTTTTTATAAAAAAAATAGACCCACGGTACGGTCGCTGCTCAAATGTATATAACTTTTCTTTTTTTAATGCCCATGTATTTTTTTTTTCATTATTGTACATCCTCTGATACCAACCCATATTTTCCGCCCTCTCCCTATTACAGTAAGGATGTACGCCTACCAGTACAACTGCAACGCGCTATGGCAGCCGAAGCTGAAGCAGCTCGTGAAGCACGCGCCAAAGTTATTGCCGCTGAAGGAGAGCAAAAAGCATCAAAGGCACTACGCGAAGCCTCTGAAGTCATTGGAGGTTCACCAGCAGCGCTACAATTGCGTTACTTACAGGTAAATTTAGAGTTAGAAAAAAACAATCTAAAGTAAAATTTAAATGACCATCCATTCCGGCGCCAGACACTCAATACAATATCGGCGGAAAAGAACTCAACAATAGTTTTCCCATTGCCCATCGATTTGATAACTTATTTCCTGAAGACAACCGAGGCAACGGCGCAACAAAACGCCGCGCAACAAAACGCCGTCGTAGCCATACCACCAGCGGTGGCAGGAGTGAGCAGCCAAAATTCACCACAGCAATCGACATCACCGCAAGCGGGCATTCAAACGGCATCTATGTAAAAAACGAAAAACGAAAAAATAATTTAGGTAATCGTTATGGCCAGCGAAAGCAAATGAAATAATAAAAAAATGTATGTATGTAGTTTGCAAACGATTTTACGGTAAACTTGAAGAAAAAATCAAAACGTAAATATTTACTTATAAGTGGATATACATAAAATTAATTAGGCGGATGAGCTAAGATTGAAGAGTTGATTTGAAAAAAATGTTGCTTTGTGATTTGTGAATGTTGGAATGTTCAAAACATAGTATTTAACTGCTGAGCCGATTGGATGAAATGAATTGAAAACAGTGTGCACAAAAAGTATGCGTCTTCAGGTAGGTCAGTACATTACAACTCGAAGAGAACTGCTCATAAATATTAGTAGAAGCAACGAAAGCGTAAAACAAAAAGTAAGAAACAGACCTTGATGAGCACCCCATGTTGAAATTCTTGAAACTTGCCATAACTCTTAACAGCAGTTAAGCTTTTGTTGGAAACAGGCTATTAGCCTCCATACTGAAATCGAACCAAATAAAATGATTTAACTGATTTAGCTGGTTTTGATTACAGTATCTTTCAACAAAATATTTGCAGAATAGAGCCCAGAGGATCTACAACCAGCAAAAATTTGTCTTAGCCAAGTTCCGCCAAATATTCATACTAAGTACTCACAAGTCCTTCTTCACTTTTGGTCCTTTTATTGAGTTCGTGGTCGCCGCGTTTTCACTATACACTCATGAGCGCCAAGTCTAAGGATGTTCTATGAAACCAATCATCCATGCAATAGTAATGCACAACCAAAGTGGACATTTCGCTAAACTCTATACCTTTTTGGTGTTTCAGTCATCCGAAAGGCAAGGAATGGATACTCCAAAAATCTGTGAGATATTCAGAAACTAAGAAATCCTCACAGAGCACGCGAAACCGGGAGCTCATATGGCCTGTGGTCCTTTAGTTTATTGACATTCCTAACATACATCTATACTTTGGATATTCATCTTAATAGCTTAGATGAATATTTAAAGTATAGATGTATGTTAGGAATGTTATCGTCAATATCCGCAAAGGAGTTTTGCTAAAGTAACTTGGATACGCCGGTGCTACTTGAGCTTGTCTTGTCGGTCTGTGATAGCTTACGTTTCCATTCCGATTACGGCATTTATAGGATGAGAGTTGAGGAAGGTGCGAATTGTCTACCTATGAACAGCCTTTATCGACTGTCTGTAATCGAACTTAATCAGCTGAAGTCATAGGAACTGCTAAAACTGGTCGTAAAGATGCGTTTTGTGTAATGTTCTGAGGTGCCTTATAATTGACTTGACTACGAACAAGTGCCTATTGGCGGGATCTTTAGGGTAACAACCAATAGGGATTCCTTGAATAGGGACTTCTTCGTGCATGTGGTGTTCCCACGCAAGCTGAAGGCATCCCTCAATAGTTTTTATTGTACTGTGTTGTCGAATAAATCGAGTTAAATTAACGATATCGACAGAGAGGGTATTCTTCTTTCACTGATCTATTAAGCTTGACTCTATCGTCTTGAAAAGTATTTAGATCAGTGATGAAGCGGTATAATTATGAGAGATAACGTTTCCCGTCGCCAAAAACAACTAGCCTTCGGCGAATGAGGTTAGAGAAATGCCTTCTAGTGGAGGAGGGAGTATCGCGCTAAGGCATTTAAAAGCACCGGAAAATAAGTTGATCTCGAAATGTCATCGATCAGTGATGACTACTCAGGTTATTCACTGAGGTGCAAGTGAGATTTTTCGTCGAGTTTGTGTAGCGCAACTGACCATTTCGAAAGCTCTTAATTTATATGGTTCCCATGGCTTCGCTAGTGGTACTACCGTATTCAGAAACGAGATGGTAACTTTATTTGGTTTTGCCTTTTGCCAAATACTTTAAAATCCAGCTGCTTATTTCATTGGGGAGAATAGTTTTGTGACCACCCCACCTTCGTCGCGGGTGAAACAAAACGTTGAAGTTCGTAGTTTTCGCGCACCCAGGGCGGCAGTGTGAATTTTCGGCTAAAATAACTTGCATCCCTGACGCGTGGCTACGGCTGTGGTACTGCTTTCTTCCAGTGGCCACTACAGATTGATGATGAGCTATTTAAGACTTTGGAAGGATCTTCACTATTCTTGAATTTATTTCGAGTTGGCCGTTAATTAGAGAAAAAAGGATAGGCAGATGTTAGCGCTGATCTTGAAAAATACTAAAATGATCTATAAGGTTAAACAGGAATCAATGGAAGAAAAAGCGCCGATTCGACAAAAGCAATTGCTCTAAAATAACTGAAATATAGTTCGATTGAAAAATTAAAGCAGGCATCAAGCTAAAAACAATAGCGAATTTTAATGACACTTAGAAGCGACATACAAGTGTACTTATACTTTTTGTGTACACTGTATTTGTATGTGGTACGTATCCACTCGCCTAGGTAAATACGATTATATAGCAATTTCTAGTACATATACAATAAGTATAAATGAATAAGTAGCCTTAGGGAGTTGAAATATGTAAATGTTGCTGAAATGGCGTTAAGTTTGCTCGATTAGCGTAAATTCGTACAGTTTGTAATTTAAAAAAAAAATTATCAGTTAAGTGCGAAAATTTATTACAGTTATAAGCTGTCTTAAATGTATCAGAAATTTATAATTATAACACGTTGATACATATGCCACAAAAAAAAATGATAACTTTAATATATTTGCTATATATGTATGTATATATGTACATAAGTATGTGCAATATTAAATTGTATGCATTCACTTATTTACATATAATTCCCACAAATTTATAAGCACGCGAAAATTCAAAAAGTTTTACCCACACATACATTACCTATCGCATTGACATTTTAACAGTTTAAGGATATCACTTTATTAGCATTTAAATACGAGTAGTTAAATAATTAATAGCAAATACTTTAACGACCGGAGGTCCTGATTTACTGCGGAGAATAGTTTGAAAATTATAAATTGCAAAAGTATGTACATATACACACATACATGCTTAGCTTAATATGTTGCGTAATTACTTGTCAGTAAGTAAACAAAGCACTCGAAAGAGAGCCGATTTCAAACGTTAAAGTGAAATCTGTGAGCGTCTCAACATTTTTCGTAACTCATGATTCGGTTATCAGGGAATTTGCCATATAGATAATTCTTCTTCTTCTTGTTCTTCATATTTGGCACCACAACCGTTTGTCGGTTTGGGCCGAGACCAAAAAGCTTCTCCAATTGCATCTCTCTTGTGCAAATTTGCACCAGTTGCTCATCCCGAGTGCAGACAGGTCCTTCTGCATTTGGTCCTTCAATTTCGTTCGTGCGCGCCTTTGCTTTCATTGTCCACCCATGGGTGAGGAGTCGAAGGATATTTTTACCGGATCTTCGTCATCCATGTGTACAAAATGTCCAAGCCAGCGCAATCGCTGTATTTTTATGTGCTTAACGATGTCCTTGTCGTTACAAAGCTCATAGAGTTCGTCATTACATCTTCTCCTTTGCCCGTCGTCCACGCGTACGGAGCCGTAGATCTTTCGTAGAATAATTCTCCTGAAAGCACTCAAAGTCTTCTCATCTTTGTTCGACATTGTCCACGTTAGAGCGTAATTTCCGTTCGTCGAGAGAGGGCTTTGCTTTTCAATTGCCTACCGAGCTCAAAGTAGCACCTTTTGGCAAGAGTTGTGCTTTTCTTGATCTCCAATCTGACGTTACGCTGGCTCGTAGGTAGACAAAGTTTTTCTTCCTTCTTCAAAGCTATAGCTGCCAGCAGAGACGTATGTCCCAAAACGCGTGGATTCTTTATATACTGCCAGGAGGTACATTGTCGTGTCTTTATTCGCCGCTTGACCAACCTCTTTAGCTTCCTTTTCTAAATTGGCAATTGCTGCGCTAACATCCCTTTGTTTCAGACCGACGATGTCGATATATATATATATATATATAGTGTTCCGCTGGGACTCAGTTTGGCAGCTATTGTTACGCTATCCAGCATCAGATTGAAAAATTCGCACGAGAGTGAATCGCCCTGTCTAAAACCTCGTTTGGTATCAAACGGCGCGGACAGAGCTGAAGGTTGTGTTCAACGTCACTCTATATAGCCATATTAGTTTTGCGGGGATCCCAAATTTAGACATGGCATTGTGCAAGCAACTTCTATTCGTGCTCTCAAAATCAGATTTGAAGTCGACAAAAAGATGATGTGTATTAATTTTCTTATCTAGTGCCTTCTCCAGGATTTGGCGTGCGGTAAAAATCTGGTCCATGGTGAACTTACCAGGTCTGGAGCCACGCTGATAAGTCTTTCACACAGAATCGCCGACAGGACTTATATTAAGAAGGCTTATCTCGGGATATTTGACGCAAACGGCGGGATCTCGCTTCTTGTGGATTGGACAAAGTACATTTAGATTGCAGTCTTCGGGCATGTCTTCATCAGACCTAATTCTGCTTAAAAGTTGGTACATGCCCCGCACCAACTCTTCGCCACCGGCTGTGAACAGCTCAACCGGTAAACCGGCGGGTTCGGGGCCTTGTTGTTTTTAAGCCGCCTTACTGCTATTCTCCCCGCACCTTGGTCGAGTAGGGGGACGTAAGCTGCATCCAAATACATTGGTTCGGGTTCTCCCTCATCAAGCGCGCCACCTGTGTCGTCATTCAAACGCGTGTTCCCTCCATATCTCAGCTCTGGACATCTGTTACCAGGTCGTAAAACGATTTGATTGATGCCTTATCTTCTAACCGAATTTTCGAGCCGCAGTCCTGCCTGCCAGCATTTAAGGCTCTTCTCATTCGCGTCTCTATGCCTCTCTCGTCTTTTTCTTGAAAAGGCCTTTTTCCCTTTTTTTCAATATAGAGGAAGAGAGTAGAAGATTACCTATTGGAGCATTTCACTCGTTCTAGCTCTGCATTCTCCATCACTACTGTCTTGAGTGTCTGATTTACGCATAAAAACAAAGAATTGATTTCTCTTTAGGAAGCAAAATATCTCGGGAAGCTTCTATTTTGTTATCGCATTGCACCAATTAAGTAATCCTGCTTCCAGATGCCGGACGAGAGCAGCTGAAAAAACCTCACCTAAGCACACTGCTACTAAGATATTGAAGCTAAAAGCGTACTCACTTCAATGAGAAATCGGACAGAAATTGGCATGCAATAATTGAAGCGTCACTTACTGCATTTCATACTATATTATCACAGTCACTTTATTCTGTGTTGCACAGTGTTTTCGTTTAGAAAAGTTTACTAACTTCGAGATTTGTAAATAAAGAGTTGTGAAATGTGAAAGTAGCAGTAAATAAAAAATGTAATATAGAATGTTAAAACCATAATTTAGCGCAAAATATTAAAATTCACTCACAAATCAATTAAAAATCGTAATGGACAAAAATTTTGGCAATTTCAAATAGCAAATTTTTATTAAGCACCATTTATCGCAATACTCTGTAGTAAAAGTACACATACCAGCAATTTTTTGATTACAAACATAACTTCAATTAAACTAAGAAATTTCTTAAACATAGAATTACAAAATTAAAACACAAAAAAAATTTAACTTTCTTTAAAAAACGCAGCCTAAGAATAAATAAGTTATACAAAACGGATACACAATCAGTGGAGCCAAAATGTGAAATCGTATGCAATAACTACAAGAAAAACCATTAAAAAAAAAACTATCGAAAACTCTATTCAAATACTTACTTATACTATACATAGTACTTGTAATCAAAGCCAGGGAGTAGCAATAAATATGTAGCTGAAGAAATTTGACAAATAAGCAGCTGTCATGACGTTAGCGTGAAGCTGGCAGAAGTAGACGAAGTGTGATGAATATGTATGTACATATATTTTGTAAAGCTTGTACAAAGGCTGGAGCGAAAGGGTTAAATAAATTTTATGAGAATTTCATAATGCTGTATCATGTAATGCGAAAAAAGCTTTGTCATTCGCTTGCGGCAGAAAACTTTGCTGCAATTAATCATTGCCTAATTTTAAGCAGTGAATTTAAAGTTTAAATAAGCTTGAAATTTCAGATTGAAAGCGGAAAATGATAGAGCTTGCAGTGGCATTTTGAAAATCGCTATCGCTGTTTTTGATTGCCGAAAATCTCTAAACAAAAAAAAATGCCAGGCGCGCCTAACAACATGCAAAAGCTAGTTACATGTCTTTGGCTGATTACACATTGCATCTGTTACTTTTTATGCTGTATGGTACTTTTAGGCCGCATGGCTTTTCATTAAGAGAATTTTGGCAACGAAAATCGACAAAGCAATTTTGGGCTAAGTTAGTTGCTAGTCTTTTGTTAGGCAATTGAAAGACGGTAGGTGATATTGTTTGAAAGATTTTGTTTATTCTGGCACGAAAGCCTTACAAAATAAGCTCCCTTGTCAACTTTCATAGTTTAAAGCTCTTTTGACAGAAAACACTTGAGTATGTTCCAAATGGAGATGTATGGATATCATTTTGCTGACGCTGCGCCAACAAGACAAGGGAGCGAAGCAATGGCGTGATATTGGAGAGATTTTGTCTCTATTTTTCCATTCAATTTTCTTTCAAGATTTTTTTTTTTTTCATTTAATTTTTAGGTTCTTATTTTCTGCACTTTCTATAACTTTTTTTCTTCTTATAATTTTTTGATTTTATTATAAAAAAACAATTTTTAAATTAATTTAATATTTTAGAAACTTATTTTATTTTTCGCTTTTCTAATTGAGGTTTTAAACTCATTTCTTTTTTAGAAACTTATTATTACTTTTATTTACTTCGTTTTTTAAGTTAATTTTTTTTTACTCATTTTCGTTGTTGGTGTTTCCGACAGGGTAGGAGTATAATGTATTGTGGAACAATTTTTCGTCATCCCTTGTCAAATTTGGTTTGGAGAAAATGTATTAAATATTTTGTATCTTTTTCAATTTGTTATATTATTTAAATGCATATTTCTTATTATAAGTATTTTTTTTTGCATTTCATTAAATTTTTAGAAACTAAGTTTATGTATTTCTTTCGTTTTTAATTGAATTCCTTTTTTGATTTTTAAATTTAATTTTTTCAATTTCATTTGATTTTTAGAAACCTATTTCATTCTTTTTTTAATTTTATCTTCCTTTAATTTTCAAATTTTATTGTTTTAAAAAGAATAAATATTTGATTTTTCAATTTCATAAAATCTGTTAGTTTTTTTTATATATTTTTTCTTTCAAAAAATTATTTCGTTTCTCAAATTAATTGACTTTTGACTTTAGTTTTTAGAAACTTATTGTATATATTTTTTTCATATTTTCATTTAGTTTCTATCATTTTTCATTTTATTATTTTTCTTTTTTTAATTTAATTTTGTTTTAATGTTTAGATGTTATGGTTTTAAAAAGAAAAATATAACTTATTTAATTTCATTTAATTTTTAAAAACTTATTTTTTTTTACTTTTTTATATAATTTGTTGTTGTTATTTAATTTAATTCGGTTTTAATTTTAGGATTTTATTTTAAAAAGAAAAAAATTTATATCATTTGATTTTTAGAAACTTTATTTATTTTTCCTTCTTTTTAATTAAACTATATTTGAATAATTCGGTTTTATTGTTTTAAAACGATTATTTTTTAGGATCGCATTGTTTTTTTTGTAATTTTTTTCCTAATTTAATCTTTTTATAATTTTTAGATTTTATTGTTTTGCAAAGAATTTTTTCATTTCATTAATTTTTTTAGAAACTTCTTTATGCACTTTTTTCAATGAAATGTTATTTTTTGTTCAATTATTATTTTTTTCATTTTGAGCTTTTATAGTTTTAAATAGATAAAATATTTTTTGTTTAGTTTAATTTTTTGGAAAACTTGTTGCTAGAAGATCTTTCAACGTAGCCTTTCGAAAGTCAGAGAAGAGCTTTAAAGATGGTTGCCAGAATTGACAACGAAGTCTTTGGTTGAAAAGCAGTTGCCAGAATTACTCTGTTAGCGTAGCGATTGTCAGAATCCCACTGCTGGTGTTTGGTGGTCCTGGTGGGCTAATATTTTACGCTCTCAAAAGAAAAGTGAATGACAAAAATTTTTGATATGTACATACATACATATGTATGTAGTAGCTCCAGCCTTTCTTGTGCCATTACAAGCCGAACAACTTGAAATTCTATTACAAAATCTATTTATAAAAAAAACCAACTGTATTAAATACTTATACCAAATCAAATTAAATAACTTAGTAACGTACTCGTATTAGTCAGCACATTAATTTCAACTACGAATTTACATAACTTTGTACTTACTTACATAAATTTACTCGTAACAGGTAGTACTTTCCGCAGCAGTAAATCAATTTTCAACTATTAAGCAAACAAAAAAAATAATAATTAAATAGCTGTATTGTAATGAAGAACACAATTTACGTATAAGTGCATACATATGTAAACTTGTTTCACACTCACTTTGCTATAGTAAGCGACAAATTATTGAAAACCATTAACATATACTTTTACCGTTATCGAAAATCTGTATGCATATGTACATTAAAGTCTGTAGAAAAATCAAAGTTTTGCAACCGAAAGTAAAACCTTAAGTCATATTGCGGTGAGTTTATATCTACTTAAGACTCATGAGCTGATAAAATAATTCGACACCTCATTTTGAAGGACCAAATGAAAAAAAAATAAACAGAGCAGCGTGTCACTGTGCGAATTAATTTTGCCACTCATGACTTTATTTAATATGAACGTTTTTTTATAATAAAAACTCAGCCTTAAACAACAAAATAGCTGAGCAATTTTACTTTACTTAAAAAAAAATATATAAAAAAACAAACTTTCACAAACCAGCCATTTTTGGCAATGATAATAATGATTTACTAAGGTTGCATACCCAAACACAAGTATGAATCAATACAAAGAAAATGGCAGCAATTGCAAGCTGAATTGTGGCAAGTTTTCACACATTATTCATGCCATTACATAATACCATTCCGAATCTGAATCTGAATCTGAATACAATTCAATAATTTTACTTACAGAATACAGAAAAATGAGCGACCTTTTTCGAAGTTTTTAAATAAATCAATGTTTTTATCGGTGTCCAAAAACAAAAGACCAAAAACAAAAGCTGCGGTGTGTTGTGTTTCTCATTGGCGGAAATTGATACGTAAGTACTTATTCAATGTTTGTTTTATCTCCTCACAGGTGAGGCCTAATCAAAGTACATACATACATATGTACATTAGGGTGGTCCTTAAAAAATCAAATGAGTGATTTTTTTTAGTCTCACCACTTCAATCGGTAATACCATGGTCACATATATCACATACAAGTTGTGGTCCCGATTAGAGACGGTTAAGGCGTGTTGCACAGGGGGCAAAGTTACGGGTAATAAAGAATTTCGAGACTATTTCGGATGTTTGGGAATACTTCTCGATTTTCGGCACTATTTTCGGATTTTCAGGACTACTTTGGGTTTCGCGACTATATCGAGATTTTCGAGATTACTCAGGGATTTTCCTGATTTTCGGGTTTCGCGGCACTATTTCGGGATTTTCGAGGCCATTTCGGAATTCTTGGATTTCCTGGACTTTCGGCACTATTTCGAGATTTTCAAAATTTTTGTGACTACTTCGGGATTTTCGAGAGTTTTAGGATTGTTTCAGATTTTGCTTTTCGAGAATTTTATGATAATCGGGTTTCACGGACCACTTCTCGATTTTCGAAACTCTTACGGGATTTTCGGGGCTACCTCTAGATTTTCTGGTCTTTTGGAAAACTTCTCGCTTTTCGGGATTTCCAGGAACAAACTTTTTCTGTGACTAGCTACCCTGAGCTGAGAAGAGGTGAAATGAAGTGAAATAAGTAAAGCTGGGTTCAAGTGAGTTGAGGTAAGGTAAGGTAATTTGAGGTCAGTTGAAGTCTGGTGAGGTGAATTGAGGCTAGTTTAGGTGAGGTAAGTTCATTTCAGTTGAGGCAAGATAAGTAATGGTGTGCATAAGGTAAGGTGTTTGTGATTTAGAAAAAAAAAAACAAAAGCCATTAAGTATTTAGTATATAAATATTTAGTCATCTACTAAATACCTTAGTACTTTAGTGGGAGTATTTTGCATCTCTGAAGTACCGTAGTGCGTTAGATCAGTGTATTTAGCGTATGCTGAATATACTTTAATATATTTTTTTCTTTGGTATCTAGCAACACCCAAATACCTAAGTTTTTTAACTTTCATATTTAGCGAGTCCTAAATACGAGTACTTACTAAGGATCGCCTGGCGTTTTCTGTATGTGAATGCAGGTTTCATTAGAGTCGAATAATCATAATTTAATCCCTTTCAGTGTTGCATTAAATGCTCTTTCAACGCAGTGCCGTTGAAACAGAAGGACGGACCCAATCTTTACCCTTTTTTTGCACTGTAGCCCCCTAAATGACTGAGTTTAATAAAACACGTCAATCCTTTCTCTTCGGCACCAACTGAGGCCAATTGGTGATGCCAAACGAAGCCAAGTCCTCCTCAACCTGATTTTTCCAACGCAAAGGAGGAGGAGGCCACCAGCGGGTTCTGAGCTGAATACTTTTAGAGCTGGAACTTTTGTATCCAATATAAGGGCATTTTCCGGCAATCAGAGCTTCTACAACGATACGAGTAAATAAAATTGGTATTTAAAGGTTTAATACGTTCTATCAAAATGTTCAGCGGAACATTCCACCAGAGATGCCGATGCCTATTTATAATCATCCTACAATACCAATTTCACTTTTAACGGATCCCTTCGACTTTGAATTATCGTTCAGCATATAGCGGAGCCCAGTAAAAGGCAACACGATCTGCTGTACGCTGTGCACTCAGGCCTCACACTCGCGATTCTGCTTACAGGTTGCGTATACGCCCCGTGCTTATGTAGACATTCCAGTAAGAATTCGTAAAGCATAAGCCGCGTATATCCATCAAATACTTGGAAGTTTTATGTGGTTTGCTATTAGGAACTGTTGAATGTTTGTGATGTGCCTGTAAATAATTTGTCTCCTATCTCTAACCTGAATAAGAAAAGTATGTAAGCGTGCTGAAGATTTGAAGAAATATAAGAACCAACTTTAACAAATGTAAAAGTTCAGATTATTATTGGAGCTAGAAAGAGAGTATCCTGGCAAGAGCTCAGCGGAACTCTAGAAACCACAAATGAGGTTAAGGCTCAGTCTTTTGAGGACAGATGGCTTTTAGACGATCTCCAGCCAGGAGTGCCTTAGATGTTTAATTGAAACCCATTTTCCTGGTAACACAGACCAAATCGCTGCTACTCAAGCAGCAAATTGGCATCGTGTTCTATGAGATGAGGTATCAGGTTTTGTGGATAGGGAAAAAGGAGTACATAGCACAACACGCATACCGCAAGGATAGATCTGTTGAAACCGCGTTTGAGGAAGTGAAAAATCGTTAGAACTCCAAATATATACCTGCTCGCCTTTTTGGATATTGAAGGAGCTTTCATTAAAATCCAAATGGAAGCAATAAGTAGGACACCTTCAGAATATGAATAAAGTGGTATGGATTGACTCTTTGCTTTAGGGCAGATTAATCAACGCGACCATTGGCATAGGATCTGTGGGAAAGAGAGCTACCAGGAGCACTACCAAAGGTGGTGTACTCTAACCTCTCCTCTGGCTCCTGGTAGTGAACGAAATTCTGGGGATACTCAAACCTAAAATAATAAAGACAACTATTTGGTGATACTCAACACAGGTAAATTCTTGTCGCCGATACGTGAGTTAAAGCGAGTAAAAAGGTAGGATAACCAGAACAGATTGGTTGTTCACTGCTACAAAAAATTAACTTTACGGGAAAAACAAAAATGATCCCGCTTTCTCTGTCAAAATTAGGGCGAGCTACTTTGCATCTCCCCTCCGAGACAAAACACTTAGCTTGGTATCATTCGTGATTCCAAGCTTAGCTGGAAAAAAGTGGAGGAGAGAGCTAGAAAGGGTCTATCAACATATGCGCGTGCAAAAGGACTTTTGGAACGCGATGGGGACTGCTACCGTAAATCACCTCGGATACGTGTACCACAGTCATCAGATCGATGGTAACCCATGGAGCCTTAATTTGGTGGAAAGCTCAAGACAAGGGAAATACTTAATAGGAGACTAATCGGGAAAGTGTAAAGGCTTGCACACTCTGGCGTATCGACCGATCTCTGAATAGGGACCCGTAGATCAGCCAGTCCTTTCGTCTGCGAACGATTGTAGTGCCATCCAAGCAGGGATCTAGCAGGAAACAGAAACTGAAACTTTAAAGATCTGCAGTACGACCAATAACCGGAAGAATCACGAATCGGTTGCTATTACTGCTCTCTACAGAAGGTGTTGCGATGAAGATGAGGAATCGATTGACACTCGAGGAGAGATAACGGATGTGAAATTCTGGGGTGTACTCAATTTCATTTGGGATAGCAATTGGTTAATTAAAAATGTAAACAAAATATTACTGCAATGTGGACGCCAAACGAAAGGGCTCCAACAAAAATTTATATAGAAATTAATTTGAAGAGAATTGCCACCTTTTGAAAATGTTTAAGCCAATTTAAATAACAAGTTAAATCAAATATTTTAATATGGGTATTTATTACAAAAAAAAATGTTGATGTGGGTCGCCACCTGTTTAGATATTCAAAATTAATTTAATTAGCAACTTAAAGAAAATATTTTAATACGGGTATCTACATATATCTAGCGGGAAATACTTAAGAAATCATGAATTCGAAAATATTTTTTAAGAGGGCTGCCACCTCTTTAGAAATACATCAATAGAATTAACCAATCAAATGAAATTTTTTGTATCTGGGTATCACACGAGTGTGGTTTAAGAAAGCTGTATTTCGAAAATACATATTTGTTAGAAAGTGAAAATCAATTTAAGTAACAATTTAAATGAAATACTCTCATATGGGTGTCAAACGCGAGATTAAGTAGGCATTGTTTCTAAACTATTATTAAAGAGGGTTGCCACTTCTTTTAAATGTAAAATCTTTTTCTTAGTTAATTAACGTATTACTTCGAGGTACGGATCTGACATATATATAGCGAATTATTTGGACAGCATTGTGTTACCACATTTCCAAAATTTGTGTAAATCACTGAAACGACTGAATTATTAAAAAAAAAAAGGCTCTGACATGCCCTGCAGTAGCATTGTGATAAAATTTCTTTAAGCTTAAGGCGGTATGAGGGACATATAGGCAGGGCCGTCGATAGAAAACCCGGGCCCGGACTGAAAAATCACGGGCCCCTGTACATAAATTGTATTAATTTAAAAGTATATTATCAACTGAGAGTTTTCCATGTGGGGTTTCTTTAACGTATAAAAGTCTATAACGAAGTAGTTTCTAACGGAAATTTCGAAAAAATATTAGTTTCTTTAATGAATGTATTTTTTTTTTTTATTAAAATGTTAATTATAAATATAAGATAAGCTGATATAATTCAAAATCTGTTAACAAACTCAATAAAATCATGAATTAGCACTTTTTATGTATATTTTCTGATATTCAGGCCCCGTTAAAAATCTCGGCTTCGTGGCGACTCCCCCTCCCCGCCCCTATTTCGACGGGCCTGCATGTAGGTTAAGTTATGCTATTGTGGCAGACCCCACGAGGGGACTATTAAGTAGATTATCTATTGTGTCAAACCCTAGTCAAGCGAATGCCGGGCAACTGAGAAGGTACCGCTGACATAATTCCATATCATCTTCCAAACACCTGTATCAATAGAGATCCATGACGATATAAAGTCGCACCGCGTGGGTTCCTAAATTACAATGTTTGGTCAGTACACTTGTAAGAATCAAGAGCTAGAGCATAGCCAGCTGAAGAAGCTCGCTTGACCGCCTGCGGTCAACAATCGGCCAGAAGAACCTTGCAACTTTGCACGTCCGGATTTTCTTCCAGCGGTCGCTGAACCGACTGTGCGGAGCAGACCGCAGGCTGTCGTAGATGATGACTTCGATGGTGTCCTACCTAGCCAATTCGTCAGCCCAACAGTTTCCACCTACACATGTCACTGTGTCCTAGGACCCAAATCCGCTTGATTTGGAAGTATTCCGAGGCGGTTGAGCATTTCCCGATCAGTTTCGATCGTACCATTAACGATCCCAGCGTCCTGATTGCAGCTCCACTATCAGCGTAGATATTTACCTTCTATACGGCAAAACATTGGTGCGTTGCAGAGATTCGGCAGTCTGAACATAAGATCTATTGAGAGTTCTAGGCAGTAGAAACCTCATCCAGCTCTCCCTTCCAGCTTCGATCCGACCATGAAGATGCTTATTGCACCTCTACTCCAGAGACTGCCATTCTCCCATTCGCCCCTTGGAGGGATGTGCGCGGAGAAGGATCCGGTTGCACCAGCCTCAGAAAACTCCGATCCATTTCTTTCGGCAGAAAGTTGAAGTTTTGAGGATTACCGAGTGCTCGCGCGCTGGGTTGAAAGAGAACCCAGAGCTTTTGAGCCTAATAGCCTAGCGAGCCGCCGCTACTTTGTCCGCAATGTTAACAGGTGCGATACTGAGAATAGCATTTAGCGCTAGAGTACCACCACCACCGGCCACCATTTGCACGCGCTCTAGGTTCCTAACAATAGTACACTTTTCCAGTGAATTCCACCAGACAATGACCAAAATAACATGAATGGCTTGATTATGGTTTCATATAGCCGGAATATTACTTTTGGAGAGGCCCCATCTCTCACACGTGGCATTTTTACAGCAGTAAAAGGCTACTGAGGCCTTTTTTACTCGCTCCCCAATACTTGGCGTCTATGATAACTTCCCGTCTAGCATAACACCCAAGAACTTGACCCTGTCAGAGAGAACAAGTCGAACACCCCCTACTGAGGGAATCTGGGCATGAGGCACTTCGTACCTCTTCAAAATTACCAATGGCTAATGTTGGAATCCGACTGTTACGTTATAATTTGTATATCTAGTAGAATGTCAGGGAAAGGAAATATGGTATAACAGATTGAGGTGCAGCGCGGAAAGGTCCGCGGGCGAAAGCTCGAATGAAACTATTGTTTTTTCTTCTTTCGTTCAGCACAGTACCTACTCAATAGAATGAGTCTTTTTTGAACCAAAAATAATTATTTTCCATTACATAAGTTTCTTACCATTTAAAACGCCCACGCCATGCAAGTAAAGGCGTAGAAAAATAAGCATTTTTTCATATTTTTTTTTTTTAAATTTTATATCATAATTTATTTCATTATTATTACACATAATTTCTGTCAGCTATGATTTATGATTCACTTCTTTCATTTCCGTTTTTTGTTCGCTTATATGGCGAATTCTGTGTATACTCTCACTTCTACCATTTGCAATTATTATTACTTTAATAGTTATTATTACTGTTTAAATTTAATAATATTCATTTGTTTATGTACAAAAAATTACCAACTACGCTAAACAATTTTTTTTTATAGTTTATCATTCAAGATTATCCTAATCACAATCTAATGATTTTTCTGTTTGTTTTTGTTTTTCATTAATATAACTTTTTTCGAGTTTATTTTTTTAATTTATGTATATGTATGTTTGCACTAATTTTAACATAACCTTATGAAAAATGCTTAATTATGTATTTATGGTTGTATGTAGTTATACTTGTATATCTATGTCTGTATGTCTGCATTTCAGTGAGTATGAATGGCATGTATGTATGTATGTATGTAAATATGTGGTGTCATATGCGACAATGAGGATGGATGCAATGCAATTCTTCTGGCGATTTATACGAGTATGTATGTAAATATGTGTGACTAAAATTATTTTTTAATAATCGTTAAATATGTAAATAAGCTGCCTTTTAATAACATAAATATGCTTGTGTGTATGCAGCTTAGCACGCACAACGGTCAAATTAAAGTGTTATTGTATGTGGGTCAATCCATGTCGAATCGACCAATGAAAAAAAAATATTTTTTTTTTTGGTAGTTAAAAATTTCACAATTTCCCGAATTTTGCAAGTTTATTTTTTTAATGTCTCAAAAACTACATATTGTAGTTACAAAAATTGTTCTGGTCTCGCTTTAAGGGTGATATTTGGGGCTAAAAAAATATATATACGTATATTTAAACAAAAATCCGAAAAATAAAAAATTACAGAATTTTTAAATTAAAAAAATCGTTAAGCAAAAGCTTTTGTTAATTTTTGACTAAAGGTTTTTCAACAGTACTTCTAACTGATCTTAAAATATCCTGAAGTTTGCAAGGTGTTCTCTTTAAGAAAAAAATTTTTGCAAACTCCAAATTGAAAATAAATTCAAATTAAATAAAAATTGTATAACATAAAATTATTTAGAATTTGCAAAAGAAAAAACTTTTTTAAAGTTTAAAAATTCAAATGTTAAAAAAACACATTCAACATTTTTTAAGATCAGTCGGAAGCCGAAAACTCTTATAAGGATTTACTTTTACGATTTTATCACTTTCAAAATTCTGTATTTTTTTGATATTTGGATTTTCATATATATTTTTTCTTTACAGCCCTAATACCTGGTGGCACCATTCAATTTTCACTGCCTGATAAAATTTCAAATTGATTGGTGAAACTGGGGATAAATATCAGGAGATTTCAAAACAATAGCAGGCGCGCCTAGAAACACGCAACATCTAGTTAAATGCTCTTCATACTGCCATATTTGGCTGAATACACATTGCACATGTTACTTTTTTGTGTTGAATACCTGACCTGTAGGCCCACTGCTTTTTATTTAGAGAATTTTGACGACGAAAATTTAGCGAAGCGATTGTCCGAATTTCACTGCAGAAGCCTTTTTGTAACTGTAAAAGTTTTTGAGTTGCACAAAAAATAAACTAGCTAAATACCGGGAAATTGTGACTTTCAAAAAAACTTTTTTTTTCGTTTAACAGAACGTTGTTAAATGTATGTATGATAAAACAAAAGTACTCATCAAAATTCACCCAAATAAAAAATGTTCGATGCCAACCATTTGACCATTTGATATGGATTGACCCATGCATATATGTATCTATGTATTTTTTTGTATATTTATATGTAGGCGTATGTGATAGAACTGTGTGATTTATGTACATTAAAATTATAATAATTTATGATGAAAAAAGGTTTCGTTTGGTGTTTTTTTTTTTTTTTAATACCCAAGTACACCAGTGTGTATTATTTTTTGTAGCTGTGTTCATATGGGGATGGTTATCTACTTGGTGTACGAATGAAAAGCGCAAATTAAATTATATACACTGGGAGTTCAAATTAAGAACTTAAATTATTAAATTTACCTAGGCTTGCAGGTATTGAATAGATTACACTAAATTGCGCAGTCGACTATATGGTGGCAGGTAGAAGTCATGGTGACGGTTGATAAACAAAAACCGGGTGTGCTTAGAAAGGGAATAGTAGAAGTCATAAATACAAAATTTCACGTAATTTACTCACGCACGCGAAATGTATACATTTCCAAAAATTGGGACCACATATTTTACATTTAGGCCGCCCTTTACGCCTGCAAAACGACTAGTATAGGCGTGAAACGGGGTCTTAAACCTCAGATAGTGCACTGAATAAACACAGCAGTCGTACATCCTACATTATTCTACGACGTCACTGTCATTACTGGATAAGTCGCTCACTAATTCTAAACTCACCAAGAGCGCTGCCATCCACGTTCACTAAAGCCCTGGAAACACTCCTAAACTTTCTGTCCGTGGACCTCTTAGGTAAGCTTCAGGCAAGCCGCATTGCTGTAAGACAAAATGCACTGTCAAAATGGAAAGACACCAGATTCGGTCATACTAACATTCTAACCAACTATCTCGATATTTTTAAGTTGGCAGACTACAAAATATCGCCTCTCGAGCTCAAGAACCAAGTATCTTTTCGAAGGAAGCACCCTATTTGACGTCAACTCTTTCTGGCCAAGCCTAGAATGGACTTTCCGGGCAATGAGAGCTGCCGCGACGAGGACGACATTTACCTCCGGCACTGACCTGCCCTATCGTGGGTAAGAAGACGCTCATTTCACTATCTCTTCTTTGTCTGTCCAGCGGACCTAACTAACCGGCTCTACTTCTAGGTGAACAGGCGAGATCGAATATATAAAGTTACCTTACGTATCCATCTAACCGTTAATATTTGCCCAAACCACACTTACCTTTGCACCCGTGTTAAACATAAGCCTGGTTGTGTACTTTCTAAAGCCTAGTCACAGAATTAATAAGGCTGAAACCAAAGCATCAATCTCTGCAACTGAGTTCCAACTCGGTATTTAACCGTGGTTGCGCATATTGGGCATTTCAATCAAATATAGTTTAGACATTAAAGAGAGTGAAACTTTGGCTTGATGCATTTCTGAACGCACCCTAACCCTTACCCAGGGCTCGAATCGTAACATCCGTTCACGGATCGAAAACGAAAGAAAATTACGAGATACGTCAGGAAGTATAAGCTGGGCTCGAATCGTAACATCAGTTCACGGATCGAAAACCATACGAAAGAAAATTCCGTGATACGTCAGGCAGTATAATCTGAATGGGACAAAGAGTACGTTCACGTATGTCATAATGCGAAAAATGTATTTTTACGTGACGAGTAATACGATAACGTATGTTACGATTCGAGCCCTGAATTTGACAAAGAGTACGTACACGTATGTCATAATCCGAAAAATGTGTGTTTTACGTGACGAGTAAATCGATATCATATGTGACGATTCGAGCCCAGGTATGGCGTGTCTCTGCCACTTTTTCACCACCACTAACCAATCATGGATACAAAGCTGAAAACGACAACACTACTTAATATGAAGCAAGGTGCTCCTTAAAACAAAGCCGACAGAAGCCACAACATCCTCTTCGACTAGAGCCACGCCACACTCGGATTATTATAAAAAAACAACCAATGACTCTCTGATACGCGGAGTCCAAAAGGTAATTCCCCTAACAAAAGTGAAACAAAGTGGGGCCATCCCAATGCTAACGAGCATCCTTTGCTTCTCAGCAATAGTTACACGAACAGCGTCTAGTGGTCTTTTGTAGAATGTGCACAAGGCCAGGTTGCTAACCTGCTGCTGGATCAAGTATTGCACCATAAAACTGCTTTCTCAGATAATCCGTCAAAACCGACGCTCGTGGTTGAGGCAACCTGCACAGGAGCTTGTCTGAAAGTTGTTGAAGCCCGAAATTACCTTCCCAGCGATGAATATAAGGGCGTTTGTTTTGTTAAAATGTTCCGTTTTAAACTTAGTATCACACACAAGTAAGTATGATACTTGCCAAGTGCCAAAAGCTCGGAATCCTCAAAAACCTTAAAACAATTGTAGAGGCGACGCCCAAGGTAACGAGTACTTTGATTTGTTGTTCTGAGAAAATTTGTATGTCAGCTAAGAAGAAGCAGGCAGGGAGAAGCGGTCCCATGGTGGAACGCTGAATTTACCAAACTCCGTAAAAGATCCAGAACTTTTCTGAATAAGGCATTAAAAAGGCAAATTCGCACGTTAACATTGAGCTCTTATAGACTTTTGTAGTGAGATCGACAACATGAAAGGGTTTCTGGCAGAATGTTTACGTTACTCCAATACGACCGGATGGTTGGCTGGATTCACACAGAAAATCTGATGGAACTTAACCACGTCATAGCTGGACACATACAACAAAAACTATCAAGGAAAAAAAATGTGCCGGTTAGCAGATTAATTGCTGACGCAGAGATACTGAGATGGATAGCGCGACGAGAGGAGTCACCAGACCAACCTAGTATATAGCATCAAGGGTGGTGACTGAGGAGTCATTGATGTTTTCTTTAGCCTCTTTTGACGATTTTATGTCACCGAGCCCAGTTGGTGTGTATCCGATGCATATGCGAAAGTGTGGGAGAGATGGACTTATAGGAGCTCTAATAAAAGTTGTTAGGACCTGTCTGCAATTTGGCCACGTTCTCACAATTTGGAGGAAAGGCAGGGTAGTCTTAATTTCCAAACCGAGAAAGGATAACTATGCGCTGGCAAAAAGCTTTAGGCCAATCAGTGTGGCATTCTTTATGCTGAAAAGTTTGGAGCGTACGGTCGAAAAGTACGAGTACCCTAATGTACATATTTAGTATTTCTGGTTGATTTTCAATTTTTTGTTTGAATGCTACATAAAATTTTAATTTCTTTGGTTATGCGTGCTTCGTACATATGTATGTATGTGGTATGTTTTGCGATTGCAAAAAAAAAAACGTTTTTCAGCTTTCATTACATTTTCATTTGAATATTTGTATGATTGTATGTACTATACATATGAGAGTATATGTATGTAAGTATGCAAGAATTTGTGTACGTATTATTTTTATGGCTTACATACTTAAGAAAATTCGTTACAAATAAAAAATGGACTTTTACAATTGTAAATGTTTTATGTATTTTTTCTCTTTCTTTTTTTTTTGTAACAAACAATAACTTTGGTTTCATTCATATCTATTTATATGTCTATATCTATTTTATGTATGTATGCATACGATTTTTGTTTTTCATATATACTATTTATAAACAATTGAAATGAAGTTACTATTCTAAATTGATCTTCTAATGCGAGAAAGTTGGCCCAGCTGAAGAAGCTAGTTGAAATGGAGAGTACAATGTAGATGGATGAGGGGAAAATGCTACTAAAAGTTGAAAATGTAAACAATATGCGTAAGTATGTATGTAGTTCTGAAACCTTTGTGAGTAGTGAGCAGTAAGTGAATACATGGAAATGCGAAAATGGAAAATGGTTGGCAGAGGAGAGCTTATTGGAGCACGAGCGTAAGAGGCACGAGAAAATTGCATGAGATTATGCTGCTGGTGATTCGAGTAGTGATTTCAGGAATGCTTTTTAAGTAATAAAATAGATTTTCGTATTGGGAATGATTGTTGTTGATGCAGTTGAATTTGAGAACTATGTAGATTGTGACACATTTTTTGTTGTTTTTAACAAATTTTATGTTTTGTTTTTTTAATGGAAAAGACATGAGTACAAAATAATTGAATTTGAATTTCGCGCTGCAGTATAACCGCGCAGTGGAATGAAATATCCGAGTTTGTCTTTATGAGTCCAAAATTCTGGGCCCTTCATTGTAGTCATTTGGTAAACTAATTGACGCATCCAAAATGGAGAATGTAAAGAGAATGCACATTTTGGTCTGTTTTTATTAATGGAGTACCGATAGGTATGTAAAAAGTAAACCTGATTTAAAAATCTAAGTAAACTTGAAAAATTCAGTGGAGACGAACACAAAAATTATTACTTTTTTTTTAATATTTGCGACTTTTCTCATTGCTAAGCTGGAAAGGCCACAAAAATCCCAAAAATGTTGACACATTGACTGAAATGTCTAGTTTTTTTTCAGAAAAATATAGAAAAAAGGCCAATTTCAGATTGCTACTTGAGAAGCCGGCACTTTGTGCATCAAAGGGGCTACGCATCGGTCGCTCGGCCCGAACAAATCGAAATGAACAAATTTTTAATAAAAAAACTGTGCAAACATATTTTAAGTACAATGAATAAATATTTTAAGAAATTTGTTTTAAAAAATTACGTAGGTACATATTTATCGAATTTTGAAAAATATCCTTTTTTATTTAATTACTTGAACTTTTTCACCTTTGAAAAAAGTTTTAATTTTAAAATAATTTATTTTATATTGAAAATAAATCATCAACAAATTCATAACAAAATTTTTCACATAAATTTTAACTTATAGATTAATTTGATTTGAAAATTCTTCTCTGTTTACAGAGCGCGACTCGAAATTTATTGCATTTATAAAAGATTATTTAATGAGCTGAATTTTTTCACTCATGGCAGAGGCTGAACACATCTTTAATGAAAAGCTTAGCTATTTTCGTAGATTTTCGAATTCAGTGATACCATATTCGTAGGTTTAACAAAAAATTGAACTTTGTATTGTTTTTTTTTCTCGAATATGTGCTAATGCTTGAAATATTATAGAAATAAAAAAATTTAAATTTAAATAAATGTATTCCATTAACTTCCTCTTTCATATGGCTATCAAATTTTAATTGCTTTAAATTAATTTAATATTTCACTTCTTTCAAAACTCCGGCTTACGACCTTTCAGGCTCTGAAATTAATGAATTACGAACAAAAAATTATATTTTCTGCAACTTAAAAATTAGGTAGGGGAAATGTCACCGCAACAACCTTCGAAAAATTCGAAACTTACGTTTTACAGTAAGAATTGGCAAATCGATTTCATAAAAATTTTTATAACTTAGAGCAAAAACCTTAAAAATTATTTTATAAATCAAAATTATTTCAACACGTAAATATTCAAAGGTCATATCAAGCCCTAACCACAAAAAAAACAACGTATGATAAATTTTTATGAAAAAATTATGCTTTAGGAACATTTCTGCTTCAAAAAGAAAATTTTAAAAAAAATTTCGCTTACGTAGGGGTCGATATTTTTACCTTCCTGCCAAAGCTGAAGCAATATTTTATTTTAATTTGCTGTAAAAAAAAAAACATGGTAAATCATTTGATTAGAATGAGCCAAATTTGAAGAACGTCTGCGATATTTATTATAAGCCGACACTCTCCTTTTTTTATCCACTGTGCCAACACAACCAATAGAAATATCTACTGTTAACAATTGGTAATATTCAAAGGCTGTTTACTTCAAATAAACTAAAAAATTACATTAGCCGTCATCGATTCGCCTCTTCTCTGCTAGCTATGTTTGAGTTCCGGTCGCTTAACGAAAAAATTTGCATGTGAAAGCAGCAACAAACTTAGGTACAAAGATAGACGATAGCGAGTTTGGTTGTACTTCATTGATTTCGTTCGTTTCGCCACTCGCGAACTGTTAACGAATCGATGACGGCTATTATAAGTTGAAAAAAGTATTTATTTTCAGTTCAAATTCAAGTAAAATAATAAAGAGCCGGCATACAAGTTTAAGTTTGGCTTCCTTAGATTTTTTTCTACGAGTAACGAAAATTCAGAGGTCGTGATATTTTCATAAGCATTGCTTGAAGTTAAATTAATTCTAAAGTCGAGAAAATATAATTATGAAAATTATGACTGTTTTATCGGTTGCGAAAGTGATTGGGTTATGTCAGTATTCATTCTAAACGTAATGCCAACAGCTTTCCATGCAAATATGTAATAATTTGCTACCACTTCAGATTGTGGAAAAGATAATCGAACTCAGGGCCTCGGTGCAAATTTTAATTTTGAGAATACGGTACTCGATAAAAAGTTCGCTTTTTTTCTAATCTAAAATGTGTTTTAGAGAAAACAGCTGCCATTTAATTTCATTCGATTCGAAGCGGGTAACCATTCGAACACCGATACCGTAATTCCGGACTCTGGATTACATGGAAAGACAACCAAGAAAAAAGCTCAGAGGAATGTCGAATCGCTAATCATCAGATAGGTAGCCATTCATAATTTTTATTTAAAGGATAAAACATTGGAAAGGACAACAAATCGCGAGGTGTTCGGTAAACGACTTTCGATGTAAACTGGCATTCAGAAATTTTGTGGTTTAGGTAAAAAAAAAAATAGATGTTTGAGGATAAAACAATTAAAACCGACATTCTTTGCCAATACAATATTGATAAGATTTCCTGTTTTTACGTCAATTAAGATTTGATGGATTTCATAGCAATCAAAGGTTAGTACTTTTTTTCAGAACGTAAATGCTAGTTAATTCAAAGTGATGCATGGGTATGTATGTATGTATAAGTAAGTAAATATTTAGTATGTCTAATAGATTGAAAACGTACATATATGTATGTAGTGGTATACTAAAAGTAAATTGTATGTATAAATGCAGTACCATGTTTTTGCACACTTATTTTCATTTTCATTTAAACTTGTTACATAGTATTTATAAGTATATAAACTAATTCTTAGAGCAGTATAAATTTTTTTTTTTAGTAAATTTAGTTGCAATTATTCGGAAAAGTTTCAATAGACTTATAACAATATAATAAAACTTTAAAAGCTACATACTACGGTTATAAAAGGTTTAAAAAAGAAGCACTCGCGAGGGAGTGCAAAAACAATAAGAAAAAATTATAATGCAAATAATACAAATGCAGATAATTTACAATGAACTTGATAGAAAGTGTGAGAGTAAGAGCGAAAGAGAGAGCGCTTAATAAGCGCAAAGAAAAACTTAATAAATGCCTTGAAAAATTACTTGGTGGTATGCTTGTTTTCGTACTAAAGGAAATTGTCAAAATTTTCCTATAACACCATGCGACAGTCAATTTTACACACACACAAAAATCAACAGATTCGCGAAATTATGGGCGAAATATAGTAAAACTGCATTTTTAGTTTTTCTCTCTGAAATATAGGTATCAAATTAAAGAGACAATTCAGTAGAATTAAAAAAGATACAATTTTTGTATGCATAAAGGCGAAAACGTATCTATGGCAGAGAGAAAAACTAAAGAGGCCGTTTTACTTTACTTAGCTCATAGTTTCAATCACTATACGATTGTTTCATGGGTTTTATTTTTTTTTTTTGTAGCGCGGTGTAATTAGTTCGTAGGAAAATTAAAAATTTTTTGTTTGGTATGAAAACGAACATACGATCCACTATTTACTCTTGTTTTCTTGCAAAGTTTTTTACAGATTTGTTTCTTTTAATTTTATAGATTTAACTTGCAGCTTGACTGACTTTTTATTTATGTATTTATTGTTGTGGTTGTTGTCGTTATTTGTTTTTAAATGCTTTTTTTCATATAGCACAATTCATTTGCCATAAGCTTAAAATTACATAAATACCTCTATATAAATTATAAAAGATTTCGCTTATCAAGTGTAAAATATTGTTTTTTTTTGTTTTTGTGTTTTTTTCTTTTTATCATATACTATTATAGACGTACGTATATAGCATACTCGTACTATATGTAATGTATATAATGTAGAATAGCGTTTAGTATGTAGCAGTATGTTCTTCTCATTTTCTGTTTTATTTTCTTTAATATTCTTTTTTGATGTAAAAATTGTCTTTCAATTGTTACAACATTGACAATGTTAGCGCTCACATACATATGTACATATGTGTATGTAATACGCGTATGCACCTTAATTTGCTGCTAACCAACCATTTGCGCTACTCCAATTCTATTTTTTTTTGTATTACTTTTTATTCAGTTTTTACTTTTTGCATAAGACTCCTTCCTTTGCTCACATCTCAATTCAATTAAAAAGGCTTAAAATTAAAACTAGTTATATTTATGTTTATGTATATGTGTATATCGCACTGGCAATAATGATGCAGCACTCGCTGCCGGCGCCGTCAACTCCCCACACGCTGCCGTTTCGAGTGCTCCTCAGCTATCTACTACGCCCCCAAACTCACTGCTTAATCCTGCACTTCCCGATAGGGCACCTCTGACGTCACAGTGAACGATTCGAAATAGTGATTTAAGAATTCAAATGTTGGTCGTTTCTCCGGCACCGCATCCCAACATTGTAGTAGTAGATGATAAATATTATCGGGGAAATAATGATTAGTCGGTTTTGGCATGCGGAAGCCTCGTTCAATATTCTCAATCACTTCTCGACTATGCATGCCTGGATATGGCACTTGTCCGTAGGTGAATAATTCCATTAGTAGAATACCATAAGACCAAACGTCGGATTTTATTGAAAATTTGCCATAGATTATCGCCTCGGGCGCAGTCCATTTTACAGGGAAGCGTGAACCCTGTTTGGGGCAGTATTCGTCATCGGCGATGACACGCGCCAAACCGAAATCACAAATTTTGGCAACATTATTCTCGCCGATTAGCACATTGCGTGCGGCCAGATCACGATGTATTAATTGTTTCGATTCGAGATATTCCATGCCGGATGCCACTTGTGTGGCTATATAAATAAGATCTTCAAAGTGTAAATAACGGCCATCACCTTCACGTAGAAAGTCCAGTAAGCTGCCTTTGGACATGTACTCCTGCACAATGTAAATGGGTTCCTCCTGCAAAAAAAAAAAAAATGAATGAAAGCGCAAGAAAATTAATGAGCAGGGTTCGACATAATTATGCTAATGCAGTCACTCTCCACTTGGTGCACTTGCACTTACACTTACCTGTGAGCAGACGGCATATAATGCCACCAAACGATTGTGTCGAAACTTCTTCATTATAGCTGCCTCTTGCAGGAATGCCTGCGTTGACATGGTGCCTTCGCGCAGCGTTTTCACAGCGACGTCAATGTTGTTGCGCCATTTGCCGTAGAACACCTCACCGAAGTTGCCACGTCCCAATTTGCGTATTAACTGAATTTCGGAGCGTGGTATCTCGTACTTGTCACGCAATTCCGGTCCCAAATCCCACATTTGCGGCTGTGGCTTCGGACACGGACGTGACAGAATGTGGCAAAGGCCAAGTGCATTTTCTGCGGAAATTAAAACCAATTTAAGTAGCACAAATTCACAGAGTTTACGTTTGTATTGTAGTGAGTTGGATGTTTGTGCATACAATAGAAGTCATATAAAGGTTACCAAGTGCTGAATAATAGAAAGTAACACTGGGTTACAACAAAAATGTTCCAAGGATTTAGATTTATTTAGAATTTTTGGCTGATTCCGAAAATCGAGTTAATTTATTTTTATATGGATAAGTTTTCGAGATATTTTCAATTTACCGTTATTCAGCTAAAAAAAAAAAGTGGTTTCACTTAATCACGTATGTATAATCTTAATACGAATTAATGGCAAATGAAAGCTGAAGTATACATTACTTTTCGGTAGGCCTGATTCTGGGAAATTAATTAATTATTCCGAGTTTTTTTTTTTTAATGAATACATTAAAAATTTAAATTTTAAGAGGGAAAAATTAAAAAAAATGCAGTTTCTTGGTAAATTTTTGTATGAGTTGTATGAGACACTAATGAAGAAAATCGATTGATAGACAAAGGAACGAATGGTCAAATGAAAATGGGCAAATATTTTTTGTATAAAAAATTTTAAGAAAGGAGTGTACATGGCGAATGAGTAACATTATTTCCGGCTCATTTTTCATACATAAGCATTGGCTGGATAGGAGCATCCGTGGAACAGAAATCACAAATCTGTGATCCAGTGTTATCAACTATTTCGCTTTATGAATTGCTCCGAACCAAAGCCATTTCCCAATTCAACTACTTGAAAAGTGACGAATGCTTGATACTGGGTCTAGGCAGAGGACTCGTCAAGCCTGTTTACTTCCCGCTAAACGGGCCAGGCTTACAAAATTGGTTATTGTTGGTATTGTTGTATCAGTTATTTTCTCCCAAAAATTTCCCAGTAGACATCTTCATCATCTGATACCTTCAGCCAAAGTTGCAAAAAGCGAGCGGTCACACCTTTCTAGCACTATGTTTCAGCTGGAGATGGTTATTGGAATGACCAGGCCCGTAGTCATGCGTTCAATTGCTAGGTATCCCACCCGGTTTATCGGATCGCAAATGTGACTTGGTGTTTCTATAGCTACATATGTCCAACTTTTTTTAATGTTAAAATCGCCAGATTTTTCAAAAACCGAAATGCGTTCCGGGAAGGACAAGGGCAGTCTATAGAAAGTCAAATGACTGACATGAAATCTTCTTTAGTTCGTGATAAGAAGGAAGATCGCAGACATAGGGAGAGTTTTCTCTTTTTTCCCTACGCTATATGTCCCTGAAAAGTATCCGTTAGTGAACGCAAAGTTCATCTAACCCTGCCTAGCCCCGTTGTACATAGTGGAAGTTTCCTCAGACACTTATGTCAGTAGCCCTGCAAGCATCTATTGGGCCATTGGTCATTTTCGATAGCTAAAGTGTTAACGATAGCCCCAGAAAACGCCTGGTTTTGGCACGTTAGAACCAAAGAAAAAGCGTGAGTAGTTTTGAGTGAGCAGGGGAAGGAACGGTTACTGTCGCGCGGGCTTTCTTTACAAGCTGGACGTCTTTTGATACGCCAATTCCCGATAGCTAGGAAATTAACTTCCTACATTATATAGATCGAACGCTACCAGCGTGATGCTGGCTTCATAAGGCAGCTGAAGCTTTTGCTAGAGTAAAGGAAGTGGTTGAATAACGCCAACGGTATTCATGGAGTGAGAAGTTGAGAAAGTGTCAAGAGTTTTTCGTTGAATGTGGATCAGTGTCGGGTGCAAAGGTTACGGAGCAACCAAGTAGAAACTGCTTGCAAAGCATGGTTACGTGCTCCTTAAACTGGAACAAGTTTGCCTCACTGTCTGATGTTCAGGTGACATCGGAAAGCATCACGTGGCTGTCCGTAGCATCAGGGTTTTGATAGGTTTACAACTACGTCCACTGTACCTAGTATGTTTTCGAACTGGCTGGCCCTTAGAACGTTTGATTTATTAAACGTCCTATTTGGTGTTCCATCAACGCGAATGCCAAATGAAAGCTTGAACTCCTTCCTCCATGTAGTAAAGAGGGTAGGTAGCCTTGATTTTATAGAGGAAAAGAAAATGCTGCTTACTGTGAAGGTGTAAGAAGTGAGGGAGATAACTGATTATCTGCAAACATATGTAGGTCATGAATTTAATTGTCAAACGCTAACATCGAACAATAGCCAGTGTACGAGATCAGGGACTCTCCCACTGCTGGTTTGGAGTTTCGATAAATAAAGGCTAATCGCAAGTGGCGAGAAGGTGCTACCCTATAGGAACCCTTGTTTATTTTTGCGGTTTGTATGTTCGCCCTAGGGAGATCTCTGACTATTACTGACGACCTAAAAACTTCGCAGACCGTCACTTTAGTAATGGTGAGAAATATCTTCTATTAGCCTTCGATGAACCGAATACTACTTAGTGTCGTCTTCTCTTGTAGGTTTTAAAATTTAACTGCCTTTTAAACACACTTTTCAGAAAAAAATTTGCGTTTAAAGGATTTGCATTAAATTTAACAACCTACTTGAGAAAACGGCCCTTAGACTGTTTCCCTGTCCTCTGGTGGCAAGACTTATTATCAGGGAACGGATTTTTAGGACCTAAAAACCTATAAAAAAAGAATGCCTTTGGCAAAATACGTAAAATTAATTTTCTACCCGTTTCGTTAGTTTCTTTTTACGAGCAAAATATGTGAATCGAATTTTCTATGACCTCACTTTTAGGAACCTTTATCTGGCCATCACTGTAAACATGTTATAATAGTATGTGTGTATGTATATAAATGCCAAACTTACTACTGTAGGCCATCACGAGCGCCTGTAACGAAGGGAAAGTCTGATTTGTGGCAATGTAGTAGCCACCATTGTCAAGCGGTTTGATGCGATAGTGCTTCACATGGTAGCCACGGCCATCTTCCCAATCCTTCACCGACAACGAATATCCATTAGGATTGTGTTCCGACGGGCGTACGAGAAATGTGCCGCGCGGATTCTCCTCCGCCAACAACACTGGGTAAATGTGAAATCGAAAAAAGAAACGTACATACATACAAAATGTTTATTAAATCATCAGCACCTTGTAAATCATAAAAAAAAACCTCTACATATACAATCTACTTACTCTTCGCTGTTGACACTGCGCTCCTCGGCAACAAAGTTTAGCGGTATTAAACCCTCCTGACGTGTGCTCAAATTGACTACGCGCCACCAATCGGATTCGGTGTCGTCGATTACTTCCATCCGGTCGCCCTTCATGAAGCTCAAATCAGATTCATCGCGCGACTTGTAGTCGTATAGGGCGACAACGACGCGCCGCTTGGGTAGGCCACCTTGAACGCCAGCTGTAAATAAACCGGAAAGTGGAAGGAGAAGAAGTGGTAGAAGTTATGAGCAAATACGTTTCGTAAATTGGATTTATGCATAAAGGTAAATACATAGGGGTTGACATTAATTAAATTTTAATGTACGTACAGTATGTGAATGAAATAAACATTATAATCATTACATTACAAAAAATACAGGTATAGCTAGTTAAAACGTACCTGTTTGGGATGAATTCAAAAATGTGTTAATTTTTTGTCTACTTATTAAAATTTATGTAATTAAAAATCGATTTGTGATTTTTTTTCGTTTAACAACTGCAGTTTGCGTTCAAGATTTTCGCCGGCATACCGGTTTAAGCGTGTTCAAACTTGCTTCTTAAAAACAGTTGAACTGCGACAATCAAAGCTTTAGCTCGGCCATGACTAATTCCATCTGTGTTCAAACATGTCGATGACATCCACAAACTCANCTTCTTAAAAACAGTTGAACTGCGACAATCAAAGCTTTAGCTCGGCCATGACTAATTCCATCTGTGTTCAAACATGTCGATGACCTCCACAAACTCCTAGGTTTCTAGTTGTGAGGACGAGTGCTAAAAGAAAGCAACTCAGACAAAACTTAGATAATGGAGAACAACCGAACAGCCCTGTCTGAGATTCCTGCTCTAACGAATTGATTATTGGGCTAGAGTAACGCAATCATAAAGGGTTGTAGGCCTATTAGCCACAAGCCAGATTTAGAGCCACGCTTAAAGACTTCTGTAGAAGCTGTTAAGACCAGGAGAAAGTAAGTATCCTTTTAAT
>NW_016163352.1:29606-37038 GCF_001687245.7 Rhagoletis zephyria | reverse complement strand
TGGTGCATTGTGATCTGATAACAAATCTGCATTCTGTTGTAGTCAGGCCTAAATTTATTTTGCTATTTTGCATGTCCGCTCTACTCCAAGAGAGCAACCGGTGTTGAAGCCTTCTGCTCTCACAAATTCATTAAATTCATTAGCTGTCTCTATTACCTAAGATCTTATAAGGCCGTGCGATTACACAACACTTTCGCTAGAGAGATAACTTGCACCATTTTCCAGCCGTAGAAATGGAGCGACGGTAAGTTTTTCGGAATAGACATCCTCCCTAAATCACAATCCAGCTTGTACCTTCCAATGCAGAGCAGTAATGAGCTCACAAACATAGTCTAGTAGGTCTCAACTTCGTATACTCCTTTTCGCTTCTGAAGGTCTGATTATGCATACCTCGCATAACTTCGAGCAACCACTGGTCGCTAAGTTTTTACAAGTTCTGCTAATTACTGGGTAATAGAGTACATACAAAACAACAGCTTAAAACTTATGCGAAGTTATGCGAAGTATGCATAATTAGACCATAAGTTTAGCCTAAGCCGACGCCGACGTTGATCGCAAGCGCATTTGCCCCAGTACGCCCTTCCGTTCCCTTCTGGATACTGGTCACTATTTAATCAACTTTGGCTATAGTCTATCGACTTTTCTTATTGTATATCACTGTGAACCGAGTCATATTCGAAATGACTCGTTTATCACAGCCCTGAAGCGCTGAGTCTAGGTTTTAGGTTAGGGAAGCCCATCTGCTGAGAAGAGTCAGTGAATGGCGTGTCAAGACTCCCCTATATCCTCCTTTTTTGTGGAAACGTCCTCGAGGGTGTTCTCTACATTCAGTTCATCAGCATTTGAAAAAAGTGAAAACTACCATTAAAAAAAGAGACAATTTCACAATTCTTTCGAAAACAACTATTTGCACTGTAGTTAACTTTTTTTTTGTTTTATGTTTCTTTTAATGCTTTTTTACACACTTACATCTCTGAACAAACATGACACATACAAAAACACATCTACCTACACAGATACATATTATTTATAAGTGAATGCAATTTTTAGCTATTTTAGCTACCTTTTATTAATTGACTATTAGACTATTGAATAGTTGGGTACTCAATCAGTATGAGTACTTCTATCATTGGATATGTTTTGCTGTATTAAATAATATAGCAAAAAAATACAGAGAGGACCCTTCTACGTGAATCGAATGAAAAAAAGAACTAGTAATGAGTAGTTTATAAAAAATCCATTTTTTTTAATTTGTATTTCATGTTCTTCTTTGTAGCATTTGAGCTTCGTTTTTTATATTGAATTTGTTAAAACAAATACTCTTGCACTCAATACAAATGGTTTTTAGTAAAAGGCCAAAGAATCTACATACTTAATTCATAAGCCACTTGTTACTTGTGGTCGCTTACCGAAATGATTTAGTAGGACAACTGGCCTTGAATATTGAATAACTTTTTTTCATTTGCCGCGCCGGTGCTTCTTGAAAATGTAAATGACAGAAATTTACGTAGCAAAGTAAGTAAAGTTTGTATAGAAAATGATAGGAAAATTTCGTGATTTTCGATTCGTGCGAAAACAAGAATAGGCGCCAATAACTTAGGAGCTTGGATATTTTGGGCTTAGGAAAATTATTGTAATGCACTAAATACAAAACTTTAAATTTTATATACGCCAATATTATAAATACGGTGACCATCCGTCCTGTATTGTACGGGACAGTCCTCTTTTTTTACCCATTGTCCTGGTAATTTATTTATTTTATACGGGACGGCAAATGTTCTGTATTTCTTTTAGTGTCCTGTATTTGTCCCGTATTCGATACTTCGACGCCTTAACAGGTCATTAAAATGGCATGCCTATGAACGAGTTTCAAATAATGTTGGTATATGATAGTAATTTTTTCCATAAACAATTATTATTTTCCAATGTGAATGCCTCTGATTCGAGTTTTGGCTATTTTGCCTTAGTTTATTTAATTATTATTATTTACTTTATGAAAGTAAAGCTCTTTTCCTAACAAAAACCATATATTTAATACCAAATCTCCAACTTTGTGCAAAAAAACTCTAAAAATTAATTCTGCAATATTTCACCAAAATTTAAATTTTTTTAATTAGAATCTTCAGAAAAAAATTTGGTTTGCAGTTTTGTCACTTATTAAAATTAAGTATAATAAAGTGTGATTCGAAAGCGCTGCTCATTTGCTTCTCTTTCAAAAAAATCGTCGAACATACTTACTTTGTATGAAAAAAATGAGTAACATCGTCACCGAAAAAACTTAAATTTAACGATTTTTTTTTTACAAATTTTACGGGGTAAAAAATTGTGGTAAATGATCCTAAAAATAAGCGCTAATTCATCCAGGATCATTGAAGAAGGCCTTAAAATCTGTAAGCTGTTGTGGAAAAAATTTAAAAAATTTTCTCATAAATATGGTCACCGTAATTATAAATGAAAAATAGAATTGAACAAATTTTTGGTTCCCACAGTCAAAGTTCATAACGGTCTGAATAGAGAATCTAGCGGGACAAAACTATTTTCGTTGACAGATTTGTACACCAATTCCTATCTACTAGTTTATGAGGCCACTGATTACAAGTCTTCAGTCAGGTTTCAAATATCCAATATGGCGGACGATTTTTTTTTTTAATCTATTGCGATCGCTGATTGTGAATCTGACCATGAACTCTTAAAACTCAAGTTGTTAAAAGTTGATCGAATATTTTCGGAATTTGCTACTCGGGCGTTTTTGGTAGTATTTAGCAGTTTTTATGGTAGCTGATTACGAATCTGAAAGCACATTTGAAAAATTTTAAATTTCGGTCCAATTTGACGGCTTTCTAATTTAAAAAGTAAGTGAATTTTAATAGAAAATAGTGAATTCATATATTGAACAAAGTTTGCAAAAGTTGGCTATAATTTTCGCGTGTGTGTAGTTTAGATTTTTGGCAAAGTTTGGTAGACATTTTTTCCTGCAATTCTGAAATCTAATACATATAATTACATTTTGCCTATACTTACGAAAATGTATGTTTTCACTATTGTAAATAAATAATTAATAATTTTTAAGATGAGTCAATTGAACGCTAAAACAAAACCTATGGTGCTGGATACGTCTCTGGCGAATTCTGAAATTTTGCAAATTGCAAAAATTGTCATTCATGTAAATCACAGAGTGGATGGGTCTTCTAACTAGACATTCCTTTGAAATTATATTCGGCCTTAGTACCGATTTGAAGACTTGAAATTTTCGTCCCGCTAGATTCTCCATTCAGACCATTGTGTGATCTAAAAAAAAGGGCTCGAACGTGTATGCTTTAACTCGTCGAACGCGACAGAAAACCGTGGTAGAAAAAAAAAATCCTTTTAGACATCGGTTATTAGTAACCATAGCGACAATGTAGTAGAGTTTGAACAAAATCGCTGACATACAATATTTCGCTAAGGTTTTACTCTAATTGTCTGAGCTAGTTTTCAAGTTATTCGAAAAATGGCAATTTAAAAAAGAAATCGGTTCCCTCGTTTTCAAATTAAGAAAAGCGATCTCATTTTACATATTTTATCTATTGTAACTCTTGCTGTTAGTCAGAAATCATGAATCGTTAAAACAACAGTCATTTGACGGGAAGAACACACCATCCTCTGAACCGGACTGACTATACAAATGTAGTCTATTATAGACTCTCACCGCTTGAATTCCATCATCGCTGATTTTGACAGAGTTTAGAAAGCTGTTACAATGCAAAATAAGTGAACAATTTTCTTTCGGTTTCCCATTTTCAATTATTTTCTGTAGTCCAATATGTTTCAGTATTCAGATATAAAATTAATAAAAATATTCTAGTTCCATTTTCAATAAAATATATACATTTTAGAATATAAATAAACTAGTTGAAAACCCGGTTTATTCGATTGTAAAACTTCGGTTTATTCGTATTCACAAAATGAAGATTACAAAAAAAACCGCAAAATATTCAAAACCCCGGTTTTGAAAAACCAAGTCAAACACTCTAATATGCATATCGCGAAATATCGGAATTTTTGAATTATTCTAAATTACCATTATACTGTAGGAGGTGGGCGTAATTGTTTTCCTATCTCAAATTGGGTTATTTAGTGAGGGCAAAAGCCATTTGTGTACCAAGTTTTTGAGTTTGAGGCAAATATACCGTTATACGGAAGGTGCACGTGTTTGAGTCCAGCTTCGCTATTTTCAATACCAACTTACCTTGGGCCATCCCAACACCAAGTTACATAGTTATATGTATGAATTTTTACTCAAGTTATCGTATACACGGACAGAGGGACAGACGAACGAACAATCGATTCTTTCATTCTGAGTTAATATAAGTGCGCTCAGGTATAGAAATATTCATAGCTGAATTCAGTGTCAGGGCTATTTTTTATATACATTCTGTTAGTTAATTTTTAGAGCCACAAGAAAAGGTGTAGAAGGTTTTCGTAAAAAACTGCGTATTAAAAATAGTTTTACGTGAAAGCTTTCACTTAGCCGTTGGTCGAAAAGTTTCTAAATTTAGGTAAGCGACTATTTCAGTGACAAAAGCAATCTTTGTAGTTTTAAAATTTTTTAAGGTGGATTCATCGTTCTAGTTCTGAACTAATTGAACTGGTTGAAGTTGACTTACCAACTCGAAAGTGTTCAGAAGTTTTTTCAGTTGCTCTCCCAGAGAGAAAAACACAACAACAACCACAGGGAGAAAAGTTCGGAACTAGAACGATGACTTCACCTTTATACTTTCTTTCTATTTTGTACTGTGTGTATTGAGTGTTTTGTGGTTTTTAGTTACATGTTTAATTTTGAAGTTAAAAAATATATAAATTTTACTTTTGTGCAAAAAAGATCAGGAGCTTTTGTATAAGCAAAAAAAAATTAGTTTTGAAACCAATGCTAATATTTGGCCAAAAATTTCTTTAAAAAAATATTTTTACAGTAAGAAAAATTTTAAAATTTGGCCTGCTCGCACGATTGGTACGATTTCTAGAATTTATTATTGGTACAAAATATGAAAATTAGGAAGAGTTTCTTTAGCAGTCACGTGATTTGTGCAATACATTCAAACTCAATTGGAAATTTAATTGACAAATGTAAAAAAAAATCTTTCGTTAATAGTTTTCCATCAGACGATTGGCAAATCTGACTTACTTTTTGATTGAAACAATATTTCGGGGTTTTTGTAAGTTTTTTTTTTTACTTTTTAGCGACTTTAAAATTCTATAAGAGCTCTAGGGAGTCGGCGATCTCAACTCAAATGCACAACATTTTTATTAATTTTTTTAAATTTAAATAATTTAGCGCAAAAAATTAGACCAAGTAGATTTTATTTTCATATGGGATTCGAGCAAATGCAACACTGTTCGTTTTATTTTAATTTTTAATTTATTTTTATTTATTTGTTACACATTATTATAGTGCAATCATATCTTTATTTACGCATTTTTAAGTGTTGAAATATTTTTAGCAAACTTACATAACTGCCTGCTGTTTGCTCGAATCCAAAACTATAATTACATATGTTTAATTTTATGGCTTTCACCATTACCACTTCATTTATTTATTANTACTAATAAAAATACAATCATAATGAGTTTTGTACTTAGTGTGTGTACACCTCTTTACTAATCCCTTCTGCATTTTAAATTATTCACCATGTGCTTTACCATGAAAAAATGTGCATTAATCGCTCCACTTTGTTGTGGTTTTCCAAAAATTATGTCCCCCAGATTTCTGCAAGGGCCGTGAAACGTTACAAAATCTCTGCGATCAAATACCGGGTGATGCTTTGTTATATTCGCTATTTCGCGAAAGTGCCGAGCCGGTGAAGTGTCCGTTGAAGGGTAAGTTGCAGTTAAATTTTTTTTTTAGCTGTTTAGCGTTATATTGTTGCTGCTTCTATTTACTTAAATATCGCCCTTTTATGCCTTCATCTTCATCTTTAGGACCTTTTATATTCACCTATAATCGTGGTCATGGTGAATGTAAGAGCCCTGTTTCAAATATCGAAAGCTGCACAGAAGACAGTCGTTTGTTGCTCAGTTTTCAAGCTTGTCCCGACGTGCAAGGCACCGAAAGCACAGGTAATTAATTTGATATATGTACATATTTTTTGCTTAAATATTTTGAATCAAACATTTAAACCCTATAGGAAGTGATGTTTTCGTGTTTTAAAACCTTAGCATAAATCCCTGTTTTGCCAACTCTTATTTCTTTCAACAGTTGAAGAACTAACTTGCTTGGCTACTTGGAAGGATGGCAACTCAAGATATCTTGTTGGCTTGGTTTCGCATCATCATGCCATCTCGAATGAAGAGCGTTATCGTTGCTTCGTCTATGAGAAAATCTCCTCGCTAATGGGTAAGTGTGTTGATGTCGATGTGAAATGCTTTTTAAAACCTGAAACTGAAACTGAAAAGAAAATACGGAATTACGTAAAACGGTTTTAATATCAGTAAAATCTAAGCATATACATACAGTCAGTCAATAAAGTTTGGGAACAGCTAATTTTTTACAATACGGACATTTTTTTTTTTTTAAATATTTTATTTTTCGCTAATTTTTTTATAAAAATATGGTTAATTATACCACAAAACCCCAAAAATCTAAGCTCCAAACCTTGTGCAAAATTAAAGAAAATTGTGCAAAATTCCATTTAAATATTGCACTTTTTATTTACGCTCGCTAGAATAAAGTTGGGTATGCGGTTTTTTAGCCCATTTAATTTTAGTATAATAAAGTGCAAGTATGATGATGCTAGGATTTACCATTGATTTTTGTGAATTTTTTTTTGTTGAAGGTGTCGTACATTTTTACCATATAAAAAAAAAAAATTATCAAAAGTGCATATATGTATTTTTAATTTAAATATATTTTCGCATTAAAGTATGGTGCGTTTTCTTTAAAACAAGGTATGTTCGAAGATTTTTTTTAGAATCCTCTTTCATTGTGATTTAAACACGCTAGATTTTTTCGATGATATCTTCGAAGATCTAGTACGATACTTTTTTCACAGTGATTTTTTTATTTCACTATCTAAAATACATAAACAGTGCCACATCCATGCGTAGACAAGTATGTATGTTTCATATGTACATATGCCTTTCATTTTAGGTGGACCTAGTATTGTGAGTTCCAAGGACGCTGAATACAAATTGGCACAATCAGGCGACGCTACTTGCAATGGACTGGATAGTGCAGAGGTAATATTTATTCAAATAGTAATCTTATAGCTGACATTTACTTATTTATTTATGTACATTCATCTGTATATTATTTGCAGGTTGGTTCCCGCATTATGTCGTTGAGAAAACCACCTGTGACCGAGCGATGTGACTTTCCGGCGTGGTTTAAAGGGCCGCGACATTGGCATGTTTTAATGGGCAATGCTGTCTACAATTATCATCCAAAGTAAATATA
>NW_016163352.1:18724-29581 GCF_001687245.7 Rhagoletis zephyria | reverse complement strand
TGTATATTATTTGCAGGTTGGTTCCCGCATTATGTCGTTGAGAAAACCACCTGTGACCGAGCGATGTGACTTTCCGGCGTGGTTTAAAGGGCCGCGACATTGGCATGTTTTAATGGGCAATGCTGTCTACAATTATCATCCAAAGTAAATATAGAAAAAAAACTGTATTTATCATTATTTGTTGGACATATTACGAAAAAAAATCGGTTTTAACGTTCAGCAGTATTTTTTTTATTTTAATTATTTTATGAACAAATCTATACTCATATACTATATAGACACAATTTTAAGTTTTTCCACCTGTTATTTTCTACCAAATAGTGATGGCTCTGTACATATAATAAAGCCGAATGGTTTCATGGAGACTCGCGCACTTTGCGAGCAAATTAACAAACAAACTTCCACTGAAATGATGGCTGTGGTACATTATACAACTGGATGGTGAGTGAAATTTTTAATTAGCTATGGCCAGGCACCGAACATAACAGTTATTGATGAAAACTGTCATGGAAAAATTCACTATGGAGGAAATGTTCTACAACTAAGTGATACATACCAATCGATTTCTTTTTTCACCGATACACAAATTTGAAAATGAATTTTTACGAAAAATTTAACAATTAACAATTATTTTTAATTTTAATATTAAAAATCCAAAATTACAGCTGTTTTAGATATTTGTATTATATGCCTTAGATCACAGTTATTGAAGACTTTTATTTATAAAAGTCATCGATAAAAATCAGTCAGTGATCCATATAAATGAGTTACCGACTTTTTTTTTTAAATCATTCGTATAAAAGTCATTAATGTTTTTTGCCGTTAAAAAAGGTGTTGGAAAACAAAAGTTTACTACGACTTATAAATATTACTTTTATAAGTATGATTTAAAAAATAAAGGGCAGTGACTGATTTTTATTTATGAGTTTTATAAATAAAAGTCTTCTATAACTGTAATCTAAGACATGTAATTTAAAAATCAAAAATAGCTGTTATTTGCAGATTATTTTGACAAAAATCAAAAATAATTCTTGTTTTGGATTTATAACATAAAAGTCAAAAATAGCGGTTATTTAAGGAGTAATAAAAGTAACAAAATAATTGCTAAGCAGCGATTTTTTAATAAAATTTGTGACTGTTGCGTTCCCTGGCTATGGCTCATATGTGGAAAAAATTTATCTAAAAAATACTATACTGGGCGCAATAGACCACCCGTGCGGAGAGGAGAATGATATTTATTGGAAAACATAAGAATATGAACTACCAAGTTTGAGATGCTCAATCTTTAGGTCGCATAAATGCTTTCGACCAGAAGTCCATCAATTTAATTGTAACTTTTGTCATAAAATTTTTTATGTTTCGGTTAAAAGAACTGACTTCCGGTCTGTGTAACTCATTTTCGGTCGAAACCGGTAGTCCGTAATACGTCCCAAATATAGAGCATCCCCGCCTTGGTAATTCATATTTTTTGCGTTTTTCAATAAAAACATTTTTTTTTCCATTTTGCCATTGGACCAGGCCATCCGGTATTGTATTCTATTTTTTAACGAAAATTGCATGCTTTTCATTTCAGTCAATCGGGTTTTATGTGCATGATGTTTTATCGTCGAGATACACATGTCATTGAAATACAGACAGGCAAGCAGGCCTCACGGCTGGAGGATGCTTGTGCACCAGATCATTTCGATGTGATTCGTATGCCGTACATAACATTGCTTGGTAAGTGGGAAAGAAATTAAGAATAAGGAGAGAAGCTACATAGTATACATACATATGTATGTATGTATGTATGTATGTCTTTGTTTTAAGAACCGTTATTATACGCTGCGACCTGATGGATTTATTCCGCCTTCTATGCATCACGCAACCTCGTTTAAGGCCTGTATGTAGTTCTCAAGAAAAGCAAAAATTCCATACAAAATGGACGTACAAGAAATGCCTAAGAAATTTTCTTGTGTAAAATTTTCTTGAGGCAGTACGCAGTTCTTAAGAAATTTGCTACGCTTTCTACTACGGTTTTCTAAAGTTTTTTGTTAAAAAAGAGCACAAGGCAACCCATGCTTGCAACAGAAATATATGCCCGTTCCATTATTTCTTGAGGAAAGAGCGAGCCAACAGGCTGCTGAAGTATCAGTTGTCAAGTGTCCAAGGGGACACACACACGAAATAATGGCAATTTTTTTCTTAATGGTTTTCTTGAGAGCTGCATACCAGCCTTTAGTCCTACAATATCCAAAAGGTCTAGAAGAGCTTTTCTCTCCTTGCCTTGATACTGCCGGCCTCACTCTCAAGGAACAGGTGCAATGGTGTCTTTTTTATTTGACCAGATTCCTAATTAATAAAGATGCTCGTGATTCTGAATTCGATAATCCTCAGTTTCTCTTTAGGGGGTTTATTTGAAGTCTATATTTTGTCCTCCCATTAGGCTTTTGGCTTAGCGAAGACTTTACCAGTGTTGCTCTCTACTTCTGATTGTTTCTCTCCTGAACTCTTCTTTCGATCGTGTTTGGGCCTACTGAAAGGAGTCGTTCAGGCCCTGTAAGACCTCAGCTCCCCTTCTGGCCAGGCAGATATTACCCATTAGATGCCTACCCTAATGGGGTTTTGTAGCCATCAGTGTACCACTGCATGTTGCTGGCCCGTGCCTCTTGCTCCAGAATGGAGGTACCCCAGGTTGCTTTCTGGCTTGGCTATATTCTCTTCGAAAACCACTACAAAACATAGAAATTTGTATAAACTTTAGTGTTTCGACTTATACCCCTTACTTCTCAGAAAAAAGAGACAACTATGTAGAAGAAATCGAATACTGCTCTCGAACACATAATATCTTTGTTTATTGAATATCTACAGCTAGCAACCCGGATCCACAAATTTGCCCGATGGAGGGTTTATACAATTTGCGTGGCGCCATAGGACCACCCTATTTGACTACGCGTCATAAGCGCAATCACAACAACAAAATACATTCAACCCACGGGCATCATCATACACAAAGTGAGCTAGCTGTCGCCTCAGCAGGAAGTGAAAGTGAAAGCAATGGTTATGCGCGTAAAAGGTTCGTAATTGAAAGGCTACAAATGACGAATTTATTGATGTTTAATTAAATGCTCCTCTCTCGCCTTTCTCTGTTTAGACATGCGACACTAAGCTTTCGTAATACGGAAAAAACTGAAAAGGGTTCATGGCATGCGAATACACGGGGACTACCTGGACGAAATAGGCGCGATGCCCTAGCGACTGTTCCAGCTAATAGTTCCATCAATGTTATTGAAACCACTACGACTTTGGAGCACTTGAAAATATTGGAGAGCGAATTACAAATACAAAATAATTCAGCACTGAGTAACGAACGGCGACAATTCACAGGAAATGTAGTGCCACTGAAAACAGTTGACTTTGTTCATTCTTCAAATGATGCGGATAATGATTTACAGCGTCTACGAAATCGACGAGATGCACCAGGTTGTATAACAAATTTTAAAGCGCAGCGTCGCCTATGGGTGGGCTGTACCGAACCAGATGTAATCGATGTACGGCCGCTGTGCAACGATGATGGTGACGAAGGTGAGTGCGTTTTGATAGAAATTTTTGTTTGCTATACTTTTGGAGTAGTTTTACTGGAGAAAATTGGTACCTAGCCTATTTTGAGCTGCAAATCGGCACAATTAATTTAGGGGGTGCCGATTTTCAAAATATCTTGTAGCAAACCATATACAAGTATAAATTATCGGGCGCTTCACCTTCGACCTATGTATCTCCGCAGCCAGTTCTGCAACCAAATTCCGAGATAGGGCGTTTTTCAATCAAATTGTGAAATACGGAGTTATTGAAAAGTTTTCTGAGAAAGGGCATTTTCGAACTGACTGCCGAGATAGATCGATCTTCCATTCGGCTATTGATACACATACATATGTATATCGATAATTTTCCATTTCTAAGGGAAAGCGTATGAGCTTAACATTGTAGTAAATACAAGAAAGGTGTAAAATTTTGCGTTTCCGAATTTCACCTTAAGATTTGTTTTGATTTTGTTCATTAAGCAAATGAGTACAAAATTAAAGTAATAATAATAATTTTTGAATATTTAATTAAAAATATCCTGGCCAGAATTTTTTCAGCCAACCTACTCGCGAAATATTTCCTAACACGTTAATTTTCAGACAAAGTAGATTACAACCATTAAACAGGTGGGTAAAGGTCATGCCTTTGTCGTACATCCCACTATTGAGCTCGATGGGAATTGATGTACCTAAGTTTTTCGGATTTCAGTTCCTAAGTTAGCAATAATGTTCTGATCATAACACTTTTAAAACAAACTTGCAAACCATGCTGGGTATTACTTAGTTTTTTCCAAAAGTAAAAAAAAAACATTTCAAACTATTTAATCATCTTATCTCCCTACAGAGTACTCCTGTCATGGTTCTTGGACCGAGAATGGCACCGTGTATATTATAGCTCGACATAAAGGCACCAAACATGGCGTATGCCTCAGCTATCGCCCGACCGATGGTACCGCCGCCATGTTAGTAGTCGGTGATGCATGCTATCGTGGAACACAAAAGCCACCCGATCATCATTTGGTGGCCAATTTAACCGTTTTTGGTATGTAAATGCAATAAATCGCAGACAAATGATAACCATGCTATATATTTGCTTATATATTTGCCATTTATTTCAGGTAAATGTGGTGAAACTGGTTCTGCTGCGATACAAATTCACCTCAGTGCTGTGCTAATTCAATGGGGTTTGGTGATGCATGTGCTATTGCTAGCGGTCAATCTAGCTAATAATGCGAAAAATCGAAGATGATAAATTCACACCTGCCTGCAATAGAAGATCAACGAAAGACAATGAAATGCCTGAATAAAAGATTTAATGATGGCCGCGCACTTCCGTTTTGGCTGAAACAAGCACACTTTAGTTATACATAAATGACAAACATTACTGAAAACTCTTAGATATACACAGATACAAGTAGATAAATACAATACATATTTCGATAGGGTGAAGGTAGGTAGGTAGGCGAGCAAGAATTGGGTTGTTGTACGATATGCCATCGAATCAAAGGATGTCATTTGTTAATCCCTTTATGCTTCATGGAAAGCAAGCATAGCAGGAGGCAGAAACGATTGCCTACAACTTAAAACGTGATAAGAGGCAGCCTACATAATCTATCGGGTACTAGGTTTTTTTTTTTGGTATAATGTACGTATGTATACCTTTGAATAAGACTTCGACAAAAACAAGAAAAAGCGAAATAAAACGCTTATGAGTAAGCGTGAGCTGTGCACACACACACACACACCCACCCACATACATACATACATACATACATATGTATGTACGTATGTCGGTTGGTTTGCAGATACATAAGTACATAAATATAAGTTTCGACTAAAATAAGAAAATAAAAAACAAGTTTGTAAATATGTAATGACATCAGTTTCAAATAGCTACTATATATAAGAAATCGTAAGATTAAGTCAAATGGACTAAGCGTAGAATTAGATAAATACATAAATGGTTTGCAATAGAGCCTTAGTTGCGCGTGTGCGCATAAGTTAAACGAAATTTTGTTGGCGCCGATCGAAGGAAGATCGGGAATAACTAAAGAGATAATTTTGCGTGTGTTTAAAAAAGTTAAGGCAATACAAATGAAAGACAAATACTAGCTCGCTCGTATAAACCCATATACGAAAGTAGAAACGAACGAATGTTTGAGGATGCCCTGATAATGTGATTGCAATGTATGCCGCTTTTTAGATGGTTGAGTGCTTGGTTGCCCATAAAAATAAAAAAATAAAAATTAATAAATATATGCATATGTACGAACAGATTTACAGAAATTTGTATGCACATACAATGTACAACAAGCATACATAATGTGGATGCCGGTAACTTGTTGTTGAGCGTGCTAATTACAAGCATACAATTAAATAATTTTAATTTTCTATAAGTAACTGTAGAAACTTGTAAATGCGCATACATACATACATATTTATACGCATGTATGTATTGAACAATGTACTAATAATTTGTATTTATTGTGTAATTAATAGTTTCTTAAATATATATACATATTTATGTACATATTTATAAAAATAATTGTACTGATAAGTACATATAGTATATACGAATGTAAGCTTAAAGCTTCTGTATTAAAAAAATAATAAATAAAAATAGAATTTTGTATGCAATTTTTAATTATATGTGTACATGCATACATACATACATACAAGTGTATGTGTATATGTGCTGCACATCTTACACATATTGTTTGTATATATGTATGATATCTGTTTTTTTTTTAAGCTATACGATTACATAAATGCACAAAAATTATTTCGTTCATCTTTGATTTGTACTAAATTTGTTAAAGACAAAAAACAAAAAATAAAATTAAACCATAAGTTTTGGTATTTCTATAAACATTGAGAAAAGTGATTTAATACATGATTTAGAGTTTTTTTCAGTATTTATGTTGAATGTAGAGGTTTAGTAAAAAATTGTTTTTTTACGCAATAAAAACTAAGCAATTTCTTTTACTCAAAATTTCATGTCTTTTACTCGACTTATTCCAATAAAATTAAGTAAAAGGTGTGAAATTTTAAGAAAAAGCAATTGTATAGGTAGGTAGTAGGGTATTATAAAAGTCCGGGGCAGAATATGTCGTAGAAGAAAGTAATCAATGTTCCCTTGATGCCACGACCTCCTGGACAAGAATCCGACGATATTCTCTATTCAGTGCGACAGCTTTGCACAATATTTCATATTTTTAACATTTCATATTTTTTACATTTCATATTTTTTACTACTGCTTTAGCGACTACTAACACCTAGCGCCTAAATGCATACTACATCCTCGATCAAACCACATAAATATGTATGTAAAATGAGTGGCACAGAATATGTTCAATTTCATGTGCAAAAATTTCCTTTATGCAATTTATGAAATTTTTGCATACGTACTTCTCAAGTGTCATAAAAATAGCAAGATTATTTAAAGTAATAAGTTAATGGCACCTCAAAGCATGCACAGCCTATTCTGGCACATCCTCCGGACAAGTCGTCTGGACTCAAATACATAGGAAAGGTAAATGACAAGGATGAGCTTTCCAACTCGTTTGTATTCTCTGCACTTTCTTTAACATTGTATCTCTTCGGTCCAGTTTTACAGTGCTGGTTTAAACTCAGTTTAGTTAAACTCAGTTCAAATTTGAACTTACCAGTTTTTCAGTGCGATTTTAAGGCCGCTTCATAGTTTAGTTGTTAGGTAGGACAACACTGTTTTTTCTTTATGCAGATACAAGACTTCAGCTATTTATTTTTACTTTTGATGCAATCGCGTTTAAAGTTTTGAAAGAATATAGACGGAAATTTATAGAATTTGTTAGGTGCTTCATGTCTTGCCCAACCAAATTGCCTAATTCAAGTAAACTCCAACTCAAGCTGCGTTTCTTAATTTTCTTTCTTTACTCATGATGCTGTTCTTTAACTTTATTTATTTTTCTAAAAATCTATGTGTATTTTGTCCTTTATTTAAAAACTTGTCCGTTGAAGGTACTTCTTTTGGTACTATGCCAGACATCAAAACATTTCATATATTACAGCCTAAGGGTGCGTCCACATAAGAAGCGGCGCCGATCCGCTCAGTATGCTTTTTCAGAAGTGTTTTGAAGCTGTAAGCAAAGCAATTTTTGATTATGAATTTTCTATCATCCGTGCTGTATTTCGAAGGAAAGTCATTTTTCTCGAGGTACTGTTTATTTTTATTTTTTTATAAATCTATCTATTTTGTCCTTTATTTCAATCCTCGATCTGTGAAAGTTTTTTTGTTTTTGATATCATCTATCAATGTATTACAGCCTGATAGATGGCAACTTTGAAGAAAGAGCATTGAATACAAAAAAGTTGGGAAGCTCGTATCTGCCATTTACCTTGAAGAGGCGAGAGCATCCACAATTTTTTGTTGAATAAAGAAAATGAAAAATACCTTGCGGTAGCGATTCAACATCAAAACGGACCGAGAGAGCTCCAGAAACTTTGTTGGGTGTGAAAGGTAAGGCACCCTTTCCATTTACAATTTTCCGTCACCATACTGATGCGCTATATTTGTCTGTAAGGCCACTCTTGTGCGCGTGCCCTTTTCATAATATCACATACGAGTACATAACAAAAATGTGTACTGTATTTTTAACCGGCTTCAAAAAAAAATTTTGTTTTTTGTTTAAAATTACTTGTTATTTCAAAGAATGGTCACCGTAAGTATAACTTGTACGGCGCCTCGGGGCTACACCTTCCCAGCATACTGTACAGTTTGTGAACTGGATTTGAATATAATTGCAAAAACATATTTACATAAAGGATGGCCTGGGCAGATGGGTTGCTCTTGGAAAATTTTGTCCGCGTGCAAAGTTTTGACCGTTACTGGCTCAAATGGGGATTAATCAAATCTTATTCATTTAAATTCGAAAACAGTATGCGCATTTATAACGGTAGAATTTATTTGTGTAAAGACAAAGCCGATTTAATTTGACTTAAAAATTTGGCGACCCAAACACTGTTCAATAAACCTCCCCTTCTGTGGCACCTGTGGCCAAGTGAGAAGCACATACACTCCCTGTACCCGTCAGTTGACGATAATTCTGGACCTCACCTCTCGAGTATATTTAGAAGTTTGTTCTTTAATTAAAACTTTTATAGTTTTGAATTATTACCTACTTTCATAGCCAATAGTTACCTCCTCCTTTCAATTAAGTTATGAGGAATAAAATTATATAAATATTCAGCGTCAGAATTCGTAATTTTGTTGGTTATGTTGTGTAACTCCAGAAATTCAACCGGTGCCACAATTATTTTTCTGAGTACAGATTTGCAATTTTCTAGGAGTTCAGATTTTTTGTTATCCTTCAAAGAAACCTTACTAGATGAAGCTATGCTTTTGTCAACACTAGTTAACCAAGTAAAGATTTTGGATGTTATCGTTAAGGCACTGATTAATGGAGACATTTTTGATATAATCTATAAAGCAGTGGAAGTGGTCATCGGGTATTTCGGTATTTTTTTTGGTGGCGTCGAGCTCTTTCGGGATTGTTTTTGCGGGACTTTTTGTGAGTCCTTTTCGCAACTTTTCTGAATTTTTCACGTTTTCCTTTCATATTTTATCCAGAACTCGTGAGATTTTCGTGGACTTTTTGGAGCTATTTATTCTGGAACCTTAGGTATTTTTTCGGATTTCTTATTTCTTCCAGATGTTTTGTGACTCTGCATGTTTTATTTATTTATCGGTATTGTGGGATTTTCCTGGGGTTTACGTGGTTTCCCGATTTGGTTGTTTTTATTGTAGGAAATTTTGCAGTTTCCGGGTTTTACGTAATTTTTTCGGGGTTTCTAATATTCTATTTTTCGACATTTTTCGGTATTTGTGGGAACTTTAGGATTCTTCGTGTTATATTTTTGAAGATTTTCTTGGAGAACTTTTGGGGTTTGTTGAGGCTTTTCTGGTCTTCCACGCGATTTTCCGTCATCTTTCCAGTTTTTTTTTCCTCTTCTGAAGCCTTTGGGATTTTTCGCCACTATTTTCGAATTTATCAGAACTTTTTAGGATTCATAGTGCCGTTTTCTGAAGTAACTTTTAAAATTTATCTTCCCTGCAATCATATTTTGTGAGAACAAAATTTTTGTTTAAAGGGCAGGTAGTACTTTATTTTTTGCAATCTTTTTGGGACCAATTTTTTTTTTTTTTGAGATTACGGTAGAGGACATATCTATAGCACGCCATTTCAAAGTGGTATTGTTTGCCACTTTGTTTATTTATTTCTTTTTATGAATTTAAAGTATTGTTCATTCTCTTCCACAACCCGTATACACCCAAGTTTAAAACTTTGTAGAAAACTGCAAAAAAATGCAACAAAATTTCACCACAGTAAATAGTTTTATAGCTCATTTATTTTTAATATAATAAAGTGCAAGTTTGAAGTGGCTAAAAAATACCGTTGATTTTTTAAAACTTCTTCGCGAAAAAATTCTTAAAAATCAACGGAAATTTTTCTCACCTAAAACTTTCACATTATTATACTAAAATGAAATGCGCTATAAAACTGTGTACTAAAGACAAATTCTAACACTTCTGAAAAAAAGTTGAAATTTGGATGAAAATTTGTTGTAGTTTCTTGTAGTTTTCTACAAAGTTTATGAAGTGTATTTAAATTGAAAACTCTTAAAAATAAATAAATAAACATAAGTGACAAACAATATCATTTAGAAATAGTGTGCTATAGATATGACCGATACAGTATTTCGTTTTTGTTTCTTGTATTTTCAAGATTTTTCTTTGATTTTTCTTAAGTTTTCAGAACTCTTCGAGATTGTTTTGTTTTATTTTTCGAGATCTTTCGGGAGACTTACAAATAGATTTTAGTCTTTGAAACCAGTCAGTAGTTCTTGCTCAGAATAACTAAAGTTAAAAGTTAACTATAAGTTTTCACATACTCGGGTCGGTCTCGGTTTGTGACTAACGATTTGTCATTATTGGCTTTTGGCGAAAAAAGGAATATAAATTTGGGCACACATTTTTTAATACCAAACTATTGTAAATATATATATACATTAGACCGTTCGTTAAAAATAAAATTTGGTTTGCCGGGTGGAAAAAGATGTGTTTTGGTCTAAAAATAAGCTGTGCAAAATTTTATTCGAATATGATAACTCTAAGTACTTGCGGGTTGCATTTGAAAATTTAGAAAACCATATGCATTCTGGGAAACAATTTTTTAACAAAATAGTTGAAAGTCGTGAATTTTATAGTCATTTGCCATGTAAAATAACCTACACAATCTGAATATGAGGTCAAAAATT
>NW_016163352.1:0-18699 GCF_001687245.7 Rhagoletis zephyria | reverse complement strand
CTCATATTCAGATTGTGTAGGTTATTTTACATGGCAAATGACTATAAAATTCACGACTTTCAACTAGTTTGCTAAATTTTTTTTTCCCAGAATGCATGTGGTTTTCTAAATTTTCAAATGCAACGCGCAAGTACTTAGAGTTATCATATTCGAATAAAATTTTGCACAGCTTATTTTTAGACCAAAAGACATCTTTTTGAGCCCGGCAAACTGTATATTTAAGAAAATAGTTAAAATAACGAACGGTCTAATATACATACACACAAACACATATACACACATACTTACATGCAGTGTAATGCATAGACAAGATATAATTTAAATATAGTTTGCTGAGCAAGAATAGGAATTTAGGACATTTTAAATTTATTTTCATGTAGAAATGCAAAATTATAAATTCACCCACAGATACAAACAACGCAAGCGAAATCATAGCAAACTAATAAGTATTAAATAACATAAAAATTCCATTGGTTTCATAAAAATATGTATGTATATGTATAGTCATAAACAAATAAATCACAATATGACTAATTAAGTGCGTAAACACTTGTATATACGTATAACAATGAAACACATACACATAGATACATACATATGCAAACTACCTACATATGTATAAGTATACAGACTACATTTGTAGCACATGCCTAGTATATAGATTCATATTAAGTTATAAATAATTAACTTTAAAATAGTAATACAACTTTTACAAGAATGTTAAGTGCAAACAAAATAAATAGAAATCGCAAAGTATGAAATGCCAGAAGAATAACACAAATTTGTAGAGAAAAGTTGTGCACAAAATCAGCTGATGTGGTTTGAATGCAGAGTCTTCACTTTTATTTCAACTAATACTTTACTATGTACATAGCTGTGCATGCATTAAAATGGTTTAAAAAAATTTACTATTTTTTTTCAAAATCCCTTGTGAAATATTTTCGGTGCCGTGAAAAACGACACCTGTCAAAAGCGCAAGATTTAGTTATTTTCTATATAAATAACACAAAAAACATTTATTTCAGTTTGAAATTTATAACTCGTTTTTAAGTCAACTTATCCGAATGAGCGATACACTGAGAAAAAATAAACCATCTCTTTTTTCAAGCTAAAATACATATAACTTGGTGCAAAACAACCTTTCGTTTACTTTAAAAGATTTATCTATGGAGATTTTTTCGTTTGAATACGATTTCAATTTCACTTCACAGAAACTTTGTCGAAATTAAGAAAAACCGAAAGAAATTATATATTCCGAACCCGGAACATGGAAAAACCAAAAATGTCTATGTTTGAAAAAATCATGTTACTGTTTTCTTAGTGCATATATTTCTGTGGGTAATTGAAAGCTGTTAAAGAAGTCTCCTATGATTTTTTTCCATAAATTCACACCTCCAAAAGTTATTCAAGGTTGCAGCGTGGGAAACCGCTCATAAGAAAAAACTGAAGAATTTTTCTCATTATTTCTGCTGCTTGAAAAAGTAATTTGATTTTGATGTAAATTTTCTTGAAGAAATAAGTGCTCGTAGCATTTCTTTCTTGAGAGCAGTAAACTGATTTTAAAAATTTTGATAGAATAAAATTTCTTGTCCACCTCTTGAGAATTGTACATATACTATGCTTAAAGTGGAACTTATAAAATATATGTACATATATATTTTTAAATTTTCGGTAAACTATTAAAACTTATCGCTAACAATGAGCGATTTTTTAATCTTAAAATGGGGGCTTTTGACAGGCGACTTTTTTTACCTTACCCAAAATCCTTCACAAGGAATTCAGAAAAAAAAGAAATAGTAGACTATTTGAACCAGTCTAATGTACATCCGTACATATGTATGTAAACATAGATTTGTATGCCATGCCGAAATGAACTAAATTACCATGATGCAATAATAAAAGGTGGTATCAGTTGTGACAGCTCGATTTGACACGGCCTTAGCTCAATAGAATAAGAAGAAAAACGGGAAGAAATTAATCGGGGGAAAAATATAAAATTTCATATTTTCTTCTAAACGAAATTGGCTTTTTTATAGTATATTCGTAATGAAATGAAATAAAATAAGATAAAATACCTTTTCGAGAAAACAAAATATGTCTACTGAGAAAAAAAGATCAACTATATTATTAGGCATAGAATTGTTAAAGAAGTAACACTGTTTCACCTATGGCAGTCAATATGGCGGAATTAGAGCGAGAAGTTGCTAACCGATAACACATTGTACTATTGCATCATGCTAAATTACAGGCATACGCACACCTACAGTAGTGGCCAAATAAAGGTTACCACTACTATTTTTACTAAAAATTAAGTGTAATCGCCATAACTTAAGTCGTATTTAATTCGCCTAGCATCCAAAATTTTCTCTTTTAATTTTTTTTTCTAAATTAGTTTGGATACTTTTTTTCCACACAGTTCTTAAGAATAGCCCAGCGATTCTCTGTTGTATTCAAAAATCGTTACTTTGCGCTATGGCATGACACAGAGGCATCTCCAAAAGTGTGTTACATCTAAAGAAAAATGTTGCAAAAACTATAAATATCATTAATCCTATACTAATCAGCTTAGATTACCTTGAGCCGAAACCAACTAACTAGAGGCAGAACCTAACCTAGGCATGCCAGGAGACATCACTCAACTGGGGTCCCTTTTCCTTTGTTTCGAACGCGGCGAAACAGCACGTTTCCTGGGCCTATCGTTAGTTGAGCTTGACGATAACTATTGAATGATTAACTGATCTTGGCAGAGCGAAGTAGCCACTACAACAACAACCAACTCTCTATAACCAAAGTAAATTAATTCATCACAGACTAAATGACTGGACGGGAAATTCTATGAAACTATAGCGAACATACTAAAGGCTGATAATGGTACCTTTAATTGGCCATTACTTTATGTTTTAGCGGTGAAAAACCTTTTCAAGTGCAACGTCAGACCACATGAAAATGCATACATACATACGTACATATACAATAAAATACATACAGATAAATAATAACACACATGCATACACATCGTGTATGACCAAACACAGTAACGTACATAGTATGTATGTATATGATACAATTTAAAAGTTTAAGACAATTGTGCGGTGATATAGGACTAGAGTTTATGTATAATTAATTAAAGTAAATATCGCTTAATAATAGTATTTTAGTATAAATGTATGTATGCTTGTAAGCACATTAAGAACAAAAAAGGTTGGTATGTAGTTATGCACATATTTTTTTGTTTTTTATTTCTTTTTTTTTTTAAATACATAATTTTCGTACATCTATATGATAAATATGTATATACATATAAATATGTATATACATACTTAGGTGTGTACATATTCAACATCGATGAAGAAAATAAAGAAAACTGAAATCACTTAAAAATGAACTGCCTTATAATCTTTTAATTAGCATTAAATGTTATGTAGGCTGGGAAGTGCAAATTTAAAAAGCATAACTTTTTTTTTTAATTGAATTTTATGATCCACAAAAACGGCTTTTAATTCCTTGGCAAGACTGCCAACTATCCTTTGTCATATTGAGGATAAATAAATAAGATTATAATTTAAAAAACTAAAACCTCGCTATTATAATTTCCATTCGTACTGTCATCAAGTATGTAACTTGAGAATAGAAATCGCTGCATCTTTTAGGCGCATCAATATTACATAGTTACATCCCGAGCTAATAAAAGAAAGGTAAAAAGTGTCAAATTTTGCCGAAGAGAAAAAATAGCATTCTTTTGATCCTTGCCATTTAACCTCCACGACGAAACGACCCGATAACGAAACATGATATTTGTAGTATAAGATTGCAGCTTAAAAAGGTCCATCAAGCTACATGGCTGTTCCCAGATCGAAAAACGAGAAACCTAATCGAACATGCTGTGATAGACCGAAGAGACGTAAGTGCGTACACTCCGAGGGCCAAACATCGACTCGGATCACTTTCTTGTTGCAGCCAAGATACGCACCCGCGCCTGTTCAGAAAAAAATGTGCAAAACAATTCAAGGCAAGCTCAACCAAATAATAAAAAAACCTGCAATAACCAGTGTGACCAGATGATGCCAAAAAGCGAGGCTAAATTGGTTTTGAAAACAAGTTAGAAAAAGTTAGACTCTATGAAAAATTAAGTCCAAAAGAAGTCGGAATATTCATTTCTTAAAAAGATTTCGCCAACTCAAGAAGTTCCGCAAAACCGATTTTCTTTAAATACATTTTTAAATCATTCCCATCAAAATACAAAATAACACCTTTCAGGTTAATAACGGCTACATTACTTCATGATATGCAAAATGAAGTTCAGTTTAAGTTTTCTGAATAGGAATGAAATCGCACACATACATAGTGGCTTACCAAATATATTGACTCGGGCGCCACCTAGTGGCAAAAAATAATAGAAATCGGTTAACGTGGTGGGAAGTTATGCGGTAACACATATAAAAAAAATATTCCGACGAATTGATAACATAGTCCTTTTTTTCGGTTAAAAATATAGTATAAGGCAAATTTCGTAGTACTATTTTTTTAAAACCTAAGAAAAAGCTAAGAAAGTATTTCTCAAGGAAATATTTAGTACTTTGCTCCGTTATTGTAATATTCGAATGGTATGCAAGACTTTTTGAAATATTAAGTAATTTTAATATGATAATTATTTTTATAAGTTCCGGTTCGAATTTTTCTAAGAATATTTTAAGTAAACAAGAAATTTTTAAGCAAAAAAACATAGCGGACTGCAATTCTCACATAAACATGTAAAATTACCGTTAATTTCTTCATCGGTATTTAATGAACGGATCTAACCAAATTAGTATGGGCCCAACTCTGAGGTAACATACATAAAAAAAAAACAAAATATGTATTCCGACAAATTGATAACGTTCTCCTTGTTTTTGAAGTCGGTTAAAAAGACCAGAAAAAAAAACCACGAAGTCAGACCGAAAATCCTGAGGCCATGGCTTAAAACTAAACCTAAGTATAGCCTCAAAAAAGTTAACTTGGTCACGCTGGCAATCACAACAGACGGTCAATATATTCGCCACATCACTCTCACACCTGCCCCATGAGAGAACTCTTTAACAAACCGACATATGTGAGCTGTGAAAGCAACTCACACGCTCATTAAGTACCGCCGCCGAACAAGTAGTCGGATTTCAGAGAGCTCGAAAGAACTACTAGTATGATACGGAGTTTCAAGAAGCTGTGCCTACAGGACCACGCTGCGATCGGGCATAACGCAAGTAATGTGGGAGCGTTATAGGGAACTGATTAGGAAAGCGAGACGTATTCGCCGCAATTGGTAGAGAGAGACTAAAATACAGGAGTGCGAAAAGCTTGAAATGCTGGCCGACAGGAAGGGCGCCTGAAACATTTACCAGAGAGTTAGGCGGCTCACGAATATTTTCAAGACCTATAAGAACGACCGTGGCGACCTAGTGACCGATGTACAGAACGTACTTAAATTATGGGGGAAACACTTTCCGCCCTATTATGCGGAATATGGTCAGCTTCAGGCGTGCCCAACGACTGGAATTGAAAGTGTGCTCTGCCCAATCCATAAGAAATGCGACCCCGCCATACGTGCAAATTACCGCGGGATCAGCCTTCTTTGCATAGGTTATAGGTGAAATACTGAAGCCCATCGTCAACGAAATTATTTAGAATTATCAGTGAGTCTTTATACCTGCATAGACCAGGTATTAGAGCTCCATTGACCAGGTATTAACAATACGCTAATTATTGAAAAATACTGGCGAGAATAGGATCGACGAATACCATATATTTTTCGATTTCAAAGCCGCTTACGACAGTATGAAAAAAAGTTATCTTTATGCCGTGATGTCTGGATTTGGTGTCCCCGCGAAACTAATGCGGCTGTGTAAAATGTAGTTGAGAATACCATCGGCTGCATCATAATTGCGAAGGACCTCTCCGAGCCGTTTGATATCAAAAGAGGTTTCAGGCAAGGTGAATCCCCTTCGTTTGACTTTTTTCTGATGTTGCGTACAATTGCTGGCTCATATTAGGCATAATTGTTACATACATACAATATGACTTCTCCCGCACGTAAATGTTCAGCCGTGTCCTGAATGGCAGCGACTTCACCTTGAAAGATTCTGCAATAGTCGGCTGGGCGAAATGATTTTTCCAGCCCCAGCTGGGTTGAGAAGATCCCCCTCTAACCCTCACACATCGGTGTAGAAGTGGTGTGATCCCTTTTTATAAGTAACTCCTCCTGACCAATTCTCTATCTGGAACAGAAATTATATACCTCTTTGTCAATGTTATTTAGAACTGCGGTGTGGATGTCCTGAGTGTCCTCCAGTCGGATAGTTCCCGCAGCTTAGATTTCCTTTTGAGGCTTGGACACCATTCTAAAACCCCACAGAGCAGAAGAGGTCTAAAGAAGCTCTGTGTATAGACAACGCATAATGATAGGGGACAGCACGAAGCTACTCGAATTGCCCTCTTGCAGCTGTAGACGGCTACCTGCGCTTTCCTTAACACGGTCTTTTACATTTTGTGCCCAGTTTAGCTCTCTGTACAGTACTACGTCTAGATATTTTGCGGGGATTTTGTACTTCCTTATAAAGTGAACCAGGTGAGTTTTGTCTGAGTTAACACTCAGGCCGTTCTCCTTGGTCCATCTTTCTCTTGCATGATACCACACAGAGTTTATAAATATGTTTCAGAATATGCAATGGCCATTTTTTGGCCCCGATTATAATTCACAACTTTGAAGATAGTTGAGTCGTAAGTTGTAAAACTGGTATTGTGGGACATAACTCAACTCAACTTTGAAAATATAGTTCTCTGACAGTTGTCTGGCACCAGCATCTTCGGGCTCATGGGTAATAAATTAGTCTGTTCCAATAGCAGTCCGGTTTACAGGATTTAGTCAAAACTTACAAGAAGTCGTTCCTATTGACATAAAACCTGTAAGTGGGAACACTTTTGAGAGAGTAACTGAACAACTGTTCCTAGTAAGAAGTTACAGGATTTAGTCCGTAGTTTTTTTTCCTGTAAGTTCATGAAAAGTGTCAAACGATCAGCTGATTTGCATGTGCAAACAAAAACAGAAAGCGGTGAAAGCAAAAAACCTTGTATTTGTAAAAATATGGAAGTAAACAACGAAATGTTTGAATATGTATAGATTTTAATAATTAGTTAGTGATATTTCAGCCAAATCAGTGTTGTACGAATGACATGTAAACAAACCGACTGACGTTTTTAGAGGAAATAGTGCCTTTTGCGTTCCCGTGCACTTCTGCATCTGTTCTCTTTTTACTCTCACTTGAGAGAGTAAAGTTGTCGTTTGACAGTTCCACAGGTTTTAGTCCGAAGTTCAAAGGAACAGACTAAATAATTCGTAACTGATTTCCATTTACTGTTTTTGTATTCTACTTCTTCTTGTTTGGAGCGTAACCGCCTAACGGATTTTAGCCGAGTCGAACAGAGCAGAGTTGCTAACGAATAAAAACTTATTTCCCCTATTCCTAATTTACATTTTTGTTAACACGTTTTTTAACACCTGGCTAATTAAATTTAGTTGAATCAATTTATACTTACTTGGTATTTAGCCACACAAACAACGAAAAAGAAAATTTTTACTGGTGCTTATTTGTCAATTTCAAGCGTTATAATTTTTTATTAATAATTAATTCACTAGACTTATTTTAAAATAATACAATAATACTTGTGTATATTTCATTTTTGTGTTGATCTTTACATATTTGATTTACATGGTGTTTAAATTTATTTGGTAATATTCTTACGAAATTCCAAAAAACAAACTAACAAAATATTTAATATTTATAGTAAAGCAAGTTCACTTGTTCATATGTAGTTTTTACTAGTATGTACATAAAGTTGAATCCATTCTTAAAGTAAATCTTTATACATATTCTTTACAGTAGAAATCAAATTCCAGAGCTTATCACAGGTATCTGCATCCATAGTCCGTTCTCAAAGGAATAGCCAGATCTAAAAACGGTGCAATGCCAAATAAGTAAGTAGACTCCGCCAGGTTATGGTCCATTTAGATTTGGGCATTTCAAAGATTCTGCTAAAAAAAATCAAAATTATATACATGTATGGTACATAAGTTGGTTTATATGTATGTGTGTATGTACGGTGGCGAGAATGTAAGTAGAGAAGAAACATTTTAGAAAGTTTCGGCTATTTTTCTATGTTTTAAGATTTTTATTTTTTATTTTTTTATGAAAATCAAAATTTTAAACTTTGTAGAACATTTATAAAAATTCGACGGATTTTAGCAAATGTAGGACAAAATTTGAAACTTTTTAATCAAATTAATAATTTCTTTTTTTGTATTGAAGTACTACTTTGAAGTGGCTAAGACTCAACGTTGATTTTTGGCAATTTTTTGTTCGCCCATTTTCTTCCATACAAGGTATGTTCGAAAATTTTTTTGTATGGAGACACCTGAGCGACACCTTCCACAAAAACAAAAATGCCAAAAAACTAATGTGAGCCCTAGTTACTTAGGACATGCACTTTGTTATACTAAAATTGATTCGGCTACAAAACTGCATACTCAGAACGTTCTAATTTTTTGAAACTTTGCCGAAATACTAAAATTTTTTACAATGTTTTAAATTTTGACTTACGGGGTTGTTAAATAACAAGCTACATATTCATAAAAAACTAATAAACATTAAATAATCGAAGAGGAAATAGCCAAATAATGCTAAAATGCTTCTGCCCTATTTATATTTTCGCCACTGTATATATTTCAATAACAAAATTAAATTTATTAGTTGAAGTCTGAATTGCAAATATACTTTAATAATTTTATTTTACTTATTCTATTCTATGTAACTTATATTATTTAAAATGAATCGACATATGTACATATGTCCATATTTACAAGTCAGTACGAGTATAAGTTTTACCTTTCCTTGCTAACAGCTATATAGTTGGTACGACATTTCGATTATTCGTTAGACGTCAATTCATCGGCTAATTAGAAAGCTGATGTGGCTGATGATAACCCAAACGAAAAAATGAATCTCAGGGTCCCCGCTCTTCATCGGGTATGCGCACGACATGATATGATCGCTTAAAACTTTTCCGCCATCCAATTATTGTCGGTGCTCCTTCGGTAAGTCCTCTCGGTATTTGTGTACTCTAACTTCCTCCTTCCTCAGCGTCGTTAGTGGCAGCACATAGTTGGTACTTCACGTACTTGGTACTTCATGTTCATACTGGCATTTAAAGCACAATATTGATCTCTTTGTTTATATATTTGAGTGGGTGAGGTTCATTTTTGTGGTATTGAGGGTGCCACAGAAGTATTTTTTTTGGTTTTTGTTTTTCAAGTAGAAATATATTTTGCGTGAAGTAAATGCAAATAAAACTAGGAGAGAACCCCACCCCGAAAATTATTATTTATAAAAATAAAATAACAAAACAAGCCCATTTTTGTTAGAAATACATATATGTGTACATATAATGGGGTGTACGTTATTTCCTAAGTTGATTTTTTCTTTGTGTTCTGTCTCATGACTTTTTAGGTTTTGCCCTAAAAGTATCCAGTACAGAAAACTCATAATTTGCAAATTAAACCGTGGCGAGGTGTTAAATGTTAAATTTTCGATTTAAATAACACGAAATTTTTGGACTTCTTGCATTTAATTTTATTTCATTTTTCTCTAAAGCAAATAAGGTTAGGTGCAGCAATGACCAGTGTATAGTTTGATAGAGAATTCAATGCACTAGAAAAAGGATCTCAAATGAGTTTGCGATGAGTACACTGTTCCGAAAGTTATTCAAGGTGAAAGGGGTGATTATGGTGGAAATAATAGTTTTCAAGCTTTGCTAACAATTCACAATGGATAGACACATGTTTGTTGGTATAAAAATCTTAGGTCTTACGTAGTAGTGTCCTCGAATGAGTAACATGGGCACATTTATATATAATCTTAGCACTCAACAAAAATCCCGCAACTTCCTTATCCCCACTTTGCATTTCCACACATCACTCATACGCCATGTGTGCCGTGTGAACACGCCTACCTACCGAGTGTGCTGTACAATGTATGCTTTAATATTCAATAACTTTGGGAATAGTCAATTTATCCAAAAATCATTGCCGATATTTTTTGTAGAGCGTTCAATTAACAATTAAAATATACATTGGTCATTGTTGTAGTACCCTTATTTCTTTTAGAGAAGAAGAAATTAAATGCAAAAAGTCCTAAAATCTCATATTATTGAAATGGGATATGTAACATGATTTCGGCACGGCTTAATTTGAAAATGCAGAGTTCTTTTTTTTAGATTGGACATATTTTTAGCGCAGACACTGAAAGTTCCTAAAAACAAGTTGGGAAATAACGGACACTCTAATATATTATGAATATGACGCCGGGAGAGCAGAGGTGGCCTAACCCATTTCTATGTAACTACTTAGCTACTTAAAATAGTTTCAATGTGATACATTTTAAATTGAAGGTCACTTATTCCTTAGTTTTAAGGCATACTATATAGATTTGTAGCTTAAAATTAAGAAATACTTAAGTACAAAAAAAAAATAAAAAATGTGTGTTAGGCCACTTCTGCTCTCATGGCCACATATTTTCGTTAAAAATATGTTCTTATAGAGATTGATTTATAGAAGAAATTAAAAAAAATAGAACATTATTTTCATTCATAAATTCATGTTATTAGAAAAAAAATGGAATTATTTAAGTTTAGGAACAAAGTAGGAGGATAAACTTGAAAGCTTATCGTTAGCTTGAAGTTGGGCTTGTTGGGCTTTGTTCCATAAAAAATAAACATTTTCCAAATGCGTTTTTATTGGTGTTAGTTGAAAAATGCGACAGTAATATGTAACGATGAGTTAAATAAATATTGGATTTGTTATATGCTTTTGAAACCCAAATATGATTTAATAAATGCAGTGCAAGGGAGAGGAATATTTAGTTCAAGAAATAGTTATTTGATTTAATTTAATTGTTCTTTTCTTAATAATATGTGTTTGTGGTTTTTATGAAGTGCAGGTATTTGTAATATTAAGCTAATGACGCACACACACACACACACACACACAAACATCTATGGATATGAAAGAGCTAATAGGCNACACACACACACACACACACACAAACATCTATGGATATGAAAGAGGTAATAGGGAGGGGGATTCTCTATGTCTTGAAAGACCTTTGCATTGCATACGGATTGCACGGTTTGCAAAGTTTTCATATCCGTGCAATATCTTAACAACAAAACACATGAAAAAATTATTACCAATTCCAGCTGCACCTAAACCAATGTATATGTTCATGCAACGAAGCGTAGTAGGAAAAATGCCACGTCGTTTTTCTGTCGTAACTGCTACCTATTTCTCTCATTCCTCTCGTTTCGCTTAATTAATTTTTTGATGTATTTTGTTGTTGTAATTGACACAGACTTTCGCTGCTTGATTCCCATGCATGCTACAACTTTGCAATGGCGTGTTCTCGCACTCTAGCATACTCTGATACATATACGATTTATGCATTTCGTGCTATCATACAATGTTGCAAAACTTAGTGTATCCCCTAATGTGTTGTATAAGGCTCTCCTATAGAATGTCTCATTACAATTTTACGTATTTTAGGTGTTCTTGGTAATGCATAGCACTCATATTCTAAGCTGTACTTCGCTTATTTTACTAAGTAATTGCAGGGAATACCAAGAAGAATGTGGGATATTTTTCAATGCTTGTTTTCCTGTTCTCTGCTCTCTTATCGGTAATGTAATTTCCAAGTACTTAGTAGTGTCTTCCAATCATCTCTGTGGCAATCAGGTTTCTTGCTGGGGTCTCTGAAATCGAACGTTCATTCAGTGGAATGTTTTCTTTCATCAAACTTTTATACTCCGCTCTTCGAATTTCATTAGCTCAGATCTAGACTCCTGTAAATTCGGGTCATCAGAAATACTTCGATAAACACCGCACTATTTACCAGTATTTAATTCGTATTTGCACCTTTGACTTTCTTGCTAATCTCGCAATAGATTCCTGAGGAGAGCTCTCTTACTGAAATCTACTTCTCCTTTAGTAAATGCTTATTGTTCAACTTTCACTCTTCCTCATAGGCTTCAAGTAGTCATTCATCGTTTATATTTTGTAAGTAGTATTCATATACGATACCACTATGTACTCGGCGACTGTACTTATAAAAAAGTATCAAAGAGCATACTCGACGTTACTCAAAGTATATAGCTCAGACGAAAAATTTTGGTTCAATGACCGCTTACAATATAAAACCATACAGTCGAGAAAGGTGATTTTTTTGAGAAATTATAGTTCCTGCCTTATAAAAGAGTCGTTCACAAGAACCCGTTGAGGCGACAACGCCAAATAAACTGCGTGCAAGCTGATAAAGAGCTAAAAAATTACCCATCATGTCCTCCTATTTTGAAACGGGGTTACTTGAATGCGAGAAGTCGTTAAATAATGAGACAACTTTTTGTTTTCTTGTTTTTAAATTTTCTGCTTCTAAATGAGTTCTCGATTATGGTTATGGTTTTGTGTATTTCAACAAGCTTCCTTCTTTCAAAAATATTTAACTGCTGCCCTTTTCTGGTATAACTATAGGCATGTATTTAGTATTTCCATATTCTTTATTCATTAATACGGCGCCCTTTTTAGAAGTATTATACACAGAGCATCAATATTGCTCTTTGTTCCAGCTACGTTAGTTACCATTTAAGCAATTAAAATTTGCCATTATTCATGGAAACGTCCAGTTGTTTTTGGCAGTTCACTTCTCCTACGGTCGATTTCCTAGCATACACTTCAATTTCACATCCATAATTTCATCATCAATTTCAGTCTATAATTTGTACTTTTTTTAACGGGCTCGCGTTTTTGATTATAGGCTAACCTTTATCCATTCTATACATATTTTACACACTCAAAATTTTCCGTCTTCATGCTTCTAAAGATTCATTCAGCAAATATTGCAGTGAAAGATAGCCATCAATTACTACGAGGGTCATTGAAAAGTCCCTAGTATACCTAGGGAAGAGATAAATTTTGCCGGTAAAAATGGTCTTTTGGTTTACACTAGATCGGTACCTCAAAAACATGTTATTTGAATACGTCAACAGGGCTGAAAATAGCTACACGCGAAGTTTATCCTTGATCCATTATGGGAACAAAAAATAGCCATTTGATATTTTGAGTGCTTAAAAAATAAGTGATGTGTTTGATTTTGAAAGACCATTTGTCGTTTTTTTGTTGTTTTTCATCCAAGACTGTTATGACAACGTCGTAATGATTTTCAGTTAACGTCCTGCGTTGGTGTTTTAATTGAAAAAAAGTTCGAGTTAAAACATGGCTCCTAGTTCCAATTCGCGGTAGTATTGGTTACACTCCTGCAATCCTATCGATTTTCTCCAATAAATTCTGAGATCTTCTTTCAATTTGGTGACTAATGACCCTGTTCTCACGGCAATGACCAAACTCTTCGCATGACAGTTGTTTTAAGTACTGCGCCTAAACCTTTGACGCTGAATATAAGCATTGCTTCGTACTCAATAGGTCATAACTAGAGCTCGGATTTTTTTTTTTTACTGTACTTCTCAGTTAAGTAGAGTTTATGTATACAATTTATATTTCTATATGTATAGGCAGATAGTTTTAATGTTGGGGCATCTTAGGAGGAGGAATGTAGTTACGCATTTGTGACAAATATTTAAGTGGTTGAGGGATTTTTTGTTTACTTGAATTGGCATAGCAAAATGAATAAATACAGCATACGAGACATTAACTCAAATTGCAGTGCAAGAAACTCAAACATTACTTGAGTAGATACATAGAGTACATATGTATGTATGTAAGTATGCATAATAAAGCATATACATAGGCATATATTTAAGACAATAGTTATTTGTATGTATAAATGTTAACATAGGATTATTGCTCAGCATGATTTTTAATGGTAAGTTAAAAATATAGGCATTTCGTGCAATTTTATTCTATGTAAGTATGTTTAAGTTCAGTAATATGTAGTAAAGAAAATGTTTTATTTAATCATTAGTTTCGAATACATTTAACTAATAATAATTTTTATAATGCAAAATAATGCAACAAAAATTACTTATGCTCCTAACATTATAGTGCCCTTGATAGTACCTACAGTGAGAGACAAAAATGTCCAAATGGTAAATTNAATAATAATTTTTATAATGCAAAATAATGCAACAAAAATTACTTATGCTCTTAACATTATAGTGCCCTTGATAGTACCTACAGTGAGGAACAAAAATGTCCAAATGGTAAATTTTTTGTAAATATTACCATGTTTTTCATATTACAAATTTTGTTTGATTACAATATTGACCATGCTGTAGCTTAAACAGCTTTTATCCAGGTTAAATGCCAAAGAAAATAATTACAAAAATTCTTTCTAACTTTTTGATAATGAATTAGTACTTAAAACGTTTCTTAGCATGCAATTTTATAACCCATGAGATCTTAGTACAATAAGGTGCAAGGTTGAAAACTCTAAAAAATGCTTTGATGTTTTTCCTTGTTTTACATATTNTATTACCATGTTTTTCATATTACAAATTTTGTTTGATTACAATATTGACCGTGCTGCAGCTTAAACAGCTTTTATCTAGGTTAAATGCCAAAGAAAATAATTACAAAAATTCTTTCTAACTTTTTGATATGAATTAGTACTTAAAACATTTCTTGGCATGCAATTTTATAACCCATGAGATCTTAGTACAATAAGGTGCAAGTTTGAAAACTCTAAAAAATGCTTTGATGTTTTTCCTTGTTTTACATATGTTATAGAATAAAATGCGCAAGATCATTTGCAAACACAGTTACACTAAATCTGCGCAAATTTTCATAATCGTGGCATTCATCTAATTGAGAAAGTGGCCTGGCAATTGGAAAAAAGAGCTGATTAGCGCAAAACAACGAATGTTGTCAAAGTGGTTGCTTGAGATAAACCGCTCCTTTGCCCGAGTGACAGGCAACTTGTTAAATTCNTTTATAGAATAAAATGCGCAAGATCATTTGCAAACACAGTTACACTAAATCTGCGCAAATTTTCATAATCGTGGCATTCATCTAATTGAGAAAGTGGCCTGGCAATTGGAAAAATGAGCTGATTAGCTCAAAACAACGAATGTTGTCAAAGTGGTTGCTTGAGATAAACCGCTCCGTTGCCCGAGTGACAGGACAGGCAAATTGCTAAATTCGGTGAATACCCCAAATATACATTTGTTATATGTAAGCAAAAAAAAATAAATCAAAATCACCGCGATTTTCTATAATCTTTAAACTTGCACTTTAATCTACCAAAATTTTATGGGTTATGAAACTGCATGCTCGGAAATGGTTTACAAATTCATACCAAAGGGTTAGAAAATTTTATAAAATTTTGAGAGTTTTTCGAATTTTTTTCTTTGGCTTAAGACTTTCATTAAAGCTGTTTTAACTTTAGCATGGAAAATATTTTAATCAAACATCAGCGCAAAAGTTTTAATATCCAAACCATGTTAGTATTAAAAAAAAATTACCCTTTAGACATTTTGTCTCCTTACTTGTATGTATGTATAAAAAAGTGTCAAAACACACGAAGCATTTAATATACTAAAGAAAGAAACTAGGGGTTAAATATAGGAAAACTGCATTTTTAGTTTCTCTCTGACGTTAAGACTTTTAACTTTCAGAGATTTGATNAAAAAAAAAAAAATCTAAATCACGGCGATTTTCTATAATCTTTAAACTTGCACTTTACTCTACCAAAATTTTATGGGTTATGAAACTGCATGCTCGGAAATGGTTTACAAATTCATATCAAGGGGTTAGAAAATTTTATAAAATTTTAAGAGTTTCTCTAACATTTTTCTTTGGCTTAAGACTTTCATTAAAGCTGTTTTAACTATAGCATGGATAATATATTAATCAAACATCAGCGCAAAAGTTTTAATATCTAAACTATGTTAGTATTAAAAAAAAAATTACCCTTTAGACATTTTGTCTCCTTACTTGTATGTATGTATAAAAAAGCGTCAAAACACACGAAGCAATCAATATACTAAAGAAAGAAATTAGGGGTTAAATATAGGAAAACTGTATTTTTAGTTTCTCTCTGACGTTAAGACTTTTAACTTTCAGAGATTTGAGTATTTCAAAAAATTATTTAAAAAGCTCATTGCACTGCAGTAAAACAATATGGACTCCAAATTAAAGGAAAGTCTGTATAATTAAGAAATTATAATTTTGTTTGGTTCACAAGGACGAATAGGTTTTGAAAATGCCCTTTTATTTCACTTTTTGTATCCTCATTTCATTTTTATTTATTTTATTTATTTAAAAAAAAAAATTCCAGAACATTCAATGATATTCAAGCGTATAACTTTAAAAGAACATAGAATTATCTCTATGTATTTTTTTCATAATAGTTTTAATTAATCATATCTTTGAAATTTTAAAGATCTTAAAAAAAATTAACGTCAGAGCGAAAACACTGAAAACGCATCTTCACTATATTTGGGCCCTAATTTTGCGGGTGCATTGATTTTTTTGTGTGAAAGTTTTAAATTTACTTATATTTACTGCACAGTTAAATAAATTTAAACTTTGTTTGCAGCAGAATAAACATGGCATTATTTTGAAAGATGACAACATATTGACAATTTTCGCTGAACAAAGCGATAGTCCGGCAAGTCTGAGGTTTTTTTTTCCAACGCAAAGGTTTCGGAGTCATACTAATCTCTGCGCTGCAAGCACAAAATATCGAAGAGGCAAATTTTTGACGTCTTCGAGGCAAATTTTTGACGTCTTCGAGACAAATATAACTCTTTAAAAATTCCGCAGATCTTAAGTTTACGTGGAAATTAAAAAAAGTAGAACCTTTCAGCGAATCGAATATGTATTTAAAATCTCAAATTAAAAAAATGTCAAAAGTTTTTGAAAGGTTTGATTCTCCTTAATTCATTATGGTGTTTGTATACTCCGTAGTTTTTTACAGCCAATGTAAATATTTTACTATTAAAAATGGGAAAATGGACGGGTGGTGGGTCCAATGCACTTACGATATATATTTAACTTTCTAACCAAAAAAAACAGCGTTTCCTCAAATATTAAAACCCTAACTCTTTAAAATTTTGTAGTCGCAGGACAAAGTGAAGTCACGACTCGTTAATTTTTAAGTGCAAAAAAAAAACACAAAACTTAGACGTGCTGGACTATGACTGTGTTCAGCGAAAATAATCACAATAACGTCTTTTTTCGAAAATACACCAAGGTAATTCTATTGCAAAATGCTGTTGTACCCTGTTGCTAGTAGCTAATATATTAATTCATTGCAGCAAAGAGCAAAATTGTCTTTGTAAATACGGGTAGGTTATATTCGTAGTAGATATGTAAATATTTGCGTGAATAGTTACTTGTATGTATGATAGAATAAAAATATTTTATCTAGATTTAAAAAGTAAAGATTATAACAATAATAACTCATAATAGTTGCATAGTTACTGATCAATTTTCTAGATCCTTTCGAGCTAAGTATTTTAAGAATTAAATATTTGCATACATATACATACATATATACATAGGTGTGTACAAAAAATACCAGGGTGTTGNCCTTTCGAGCTAAGTATTTTAAGAATTAAATATTTGCATACATATACATATATACATAGGTGTGTACAAAAAATACTAGGGTGTTATATTAAAACGTAGCTGATTTATATGTGCATACATATACATTTTGAAGAGAAATATTTATATATTTAGAATATCAATAAGAGCTATATTAATACCATTTGTTGCACCTAATAATCTATTATAGGCTAAGAAATATCATAAGATACACAATATATATATGTAGCATAGATAAAAGCTTAGGATATACATTAGTATTAATGGCAAACCAATAAACTAATTGTAAAATAGAATATGTAGAGAATGCATTTGGCAAATCGAAGCGTTGCGATGTTACGGTCGTAAGTTGCTTTTAATTCTTTCGGCAAAAAATTATAAGTTAAAAAATTTCTCCGATGTAAGGACGATTTTAATCAGTACTAATGGGAACAAATTAGTGACAATTAGAAATTAAAGTATTATTTTAGACTTTTATATTCTTCGGGATCGATTACGCAGGCTTCATATAACAAGACTTTAACTCAATAAATAAACTCATTCGACGTCAGTCGGAAGGACTGGTATTATTTTTAATATTTCCATTTTTTCGAAGTCAATTACACAGATTTCATATAACAAGTCTTTTTAACTCAATAAATAAGCTCATTCGACGTCAGTCGGGAGGACTGGTACTATTTTTACTATTTCTATTTTTCGGGATGACTGGTATTTTTAATATTTATAATTTTTCGGGGTCAATTACGCAGATTTCATATAACAAAATTCTTTAACTCAATAAATAAGCTCATTCGACGTCAGTCGGGAGGACTGGTACTATTTTTACTATTTCTATTTTTCGGGATGACTGGTATTTTTAATATTTATAATTTTTCGGGGTCAATTACGCAGATTTCATATAACAAAATTCTTTAACTCAATAAATAAGCTCATTCGACGTCAGTCGGGAGGACTGGTACTATTTTTACTATTTCTATTTTTCGGGGTCAATTACGCAGATTTCATATAAGAGGACTATTTAACTCAATAAATAAACTCATTCGACGTCAGTCGGAAGGACT